>NC_136624.1:4319001-4621501 GCF_933228915.1 Telmatherina bonti
TATTTTGAACAATGACCTGGAAAAACGCAGTTACTTACCTCCATTAACTTGTTTTTATTTGTCCTTTTATTGATTTATTTGGCCATATGCTTGGATTATATGCTCATGCAGAGGTGTAATGACTTGGTTTCATGTTGTTAGAGCTCTGGGTTGTAAAGGACACACTGGAGGTGTCGGCTAACTCACTAAGGGGGGAATTAAGGACGTCTTCTGGATGACTTCCAGGGTCACTCGTATCACTTTAAAGCTTGAAGCGTAACCTATAGGTTGTTATTCAGAGTCAATACAATATAATATGGATTTAAAAGTAAAGAAGGGTCATTTAACATCATTTATGAGAGAAACTAAAAGGAATTAAGATGAAAAAGTCGTTCTGACTCTGTTGCTCTGTGAATCTTTAGCATGGTGGAGCGGTGCTGCTTCCACACCGTTCAGTCCAGATGAAGTCTTTTTCAAGACATTTTACTGCTTTTAATGCTTCATTAGCGCAGCTTCTTGTAGGTGAAGGAAAGAACTGCACCAGGTTTCTCATCTGGACATTACACAGGTAAAGAAACAGGATTTTATTCTTCTGTAGCAACAAACTCAGCAGAATGTAGGACTCGTCTCCAACAACAGATTTTCTACAGTCTCAGGTGGGATGTGAAGAATCTCACCTTCTCTCTTCCCAGCATCTAGCTTTGCCTTGCTAACAGAGTACCACGGGGGGGGGGGGCACAAGTCCGGTCCACATGGGAGTCCTGGGAGTTTCCCTGCTCCAACATTCCAGACTCTAATCATGCAAACTTGTGCAGAATTTGACTTCAAGCTCTGCACAAGTTCTCTAACTATGTCTGCTAGGAGTCAGGTGTGTTTTAACCCCCGCTGCTGGCGCACCACAAGGCGAACGGCCCACCCTCTGATCTCTGGGCACCAGGTCATTTCTTTACTAGTCTGGTAGAACCAGACCACCATTCTGGTCTTCCTGTAAAAAGCAGAAGCTGTCAAAGCAGAGACCAGGCAGAGACCAGGCCCCAGCAGAGACCAGGCAGAGACCAGGCCCCAGCAGAGACCAGGCAGAGACCAGGCCCCTGCAGAGACCAGGCCCCAGCAGAGACCAGGCCCCAGCAGAGACCAGGCAGAGACCAGGCAGAGACCAGGCAGAGACCAGGCAGAGACCAGGCAGAGACCAGGCCCCAGCAGAGACCAGGCCCCGGCAGAGACCAGGCAGAGACCAGGCAGAGACCAGGCCCCAGCAGAGACCAGGCAGAGACCAGGCAGAGACCAGGCCCCTGCAGAGACCAGGCCCCAGCAGAGACCAGGCAGAGACCAGGCAGAGACCAGGCCCCTGCAGAGACCAGGCCCCAGCAGAGACCAGGCAGAGACCAGGCCCCTGCAGAGACCAGGCCCCAGCAGAGACCAGGCCCCAGCAGAGACCAGGCCCCAGCAGAGACCAGGCAGAGACCAGGCAGAGACCAGGCCCCAGCAGAGACCAGGCCCCTGCAGAGACCAGGCCCCAGCAGAGACCAGGCCCCAGCAGAGACCAGGCAGAGACCAGGCCCCAGCAGAGACCAGGCAGAGACCAGGCAGAGACCAGGCAGAGACCAGGCAGAGACCAGGCCCCAGCAGAGACCAGGCAGAGACCAGGCCCCAGCAGAGACCAGGCAGAGACCAGGCCCCTGCAGAGACCAGGCCCCAGCAGAGACCAGGCCCCAGCAGAGACCAGGCAGAGACCAGGCCCCAGCAGAGACCAGGCAGAGACCAGGCCCCAGCAGAGACCAGGCCCCAGCAGAGACCAGGCCCCAGCAGAGACCAGGCAGAGACCAGGCCCCTGCAGAGACCAGGCAGAGACCAGGCCCCTGCAGAGACCAGGCCCCAGCAGAGACCAGGCCCCAGCAGAGACCAGGCAGAGACCAGGCCCCAGCAGAGACCAGGCAGAGACCAGGCCCCTGCAGAGACCAGGCCCCAGCAGAGACCAGGCAGAGACCAGGCAGAGACCAGGCCCCAGCAGAGACCAGGCAGAGACCAGGCCCCAGCAGAGACCAGGCAGAGACCAGGCCCCTGCAGAGACCAGGCCCCAGCAGAGACCAGGCCCCTGCAGAGACCAGGCCCCAGCAGAGACCAGGCCCCTGCAGAGACCAGGCCCCAGCAGAGACCAGGCCCCTGCAGAGACCAGGCCCCAGCAGAGACCAGGCCCCTGCAGAGCTGGCTGACAAAACCTGGTTTGACAGAAATAAGTTGTCACTGAATGTCTCTAAAACTAAATTCCTGATATTTGGAAGGAAACGTCACTTGAAGAGGTCAAATTAACAATAAATGGAACTGAAATTGAAAGAGTTTTTGATGTCAAATTTCTGGGGGTTATAATAGATTCTGAATGAACCTGGAAAGACCATGTACATTACATTAAGGTTAAAATATCAAAGATACTCGGTATCTTGTACAAAACTAAAGATTTATTGCCAAAAAGCTTTGTCTATAATCTACTTAATACTTCCGTATATGTCATGCTGTGTTGAACTGTGGGGCCACAAGACAACTCTGAATGACATCATTCTGTTACAAAAATGTGCCAAACGTCTAATAAATAATGTTGGTTATTATGATCACACACATCCATTATTTATTAAATCAAAACTCATGAAATGTGATGATTTAGTTTATTATAAGACGATACAAGTTATATTTAAGGCTAAACAAAATGTTCTTCCACAAGGTGTCCAGAACTACTTTAAGCTTCAGCAGACTGAATATAACTTTAGAGACGGCTGTAAATTTATTGTTCCAACATCGAGTAAAGGTGAAACAGAGACGCTTGTCCTTCGGGGGTTCAACTGTGGAATAAACTCAGTAATGAGGTAAAATATTGTAATTCTTTACTTCTATTTAAAACGATGATTTATCAGTTTATTTTGGAGAGATATGTAACTTTATAACTGATTTTTCTTTATAAAAGTCACACATTGTGTATGTAATGCATCTGCTTTGTTATTTGTATAATTTAAGGTAACTCTACTTGTAAGTGGACATTATTAGATATACAAGCTTTGCTTCTGACTGTTTTGTTTTGTTTTACTTGACTGTTTTTTTTGGAAATGGACAAACTGATTGTGACTGATACAAACAAAACAAAATAAACTAGCTAACTAACTAACTAACTAACTAACTTACTTAAAACATGCAGATGAGGGAATTCAGCTCTTTGATTCAGGAGTGTTGAGGAAGCGACGCATTGAGGTCCACCATCCGTTGCAGGATGGTGGACCTGGAGGACCGGATGGTGGACCTGGGGGACCGGATGGTGGACCTGGGGGACCGGATGGTGGACCTGGGGGACCGGATGGTGGACCTGGAGGACCGGATGGTGGACCTGGGGGACCGGATGGTGGACCTGGGGGACCGGATGGTGGACCTGGGGGACCGGATGGTGGACCTGGAGGACCGGATGGTGGACCTGGGGGATCGGATGACCTGGGGGACCGGATGGTGGACCTGGGGGACCGGATGGTGGACCTGGGGGACCGGATGGTGGACCTGGAGGACCGGATGGTGGACCTGGAGGACCGGATGGTGGACCTGGGGGACCGGATGGTGGACCTGGGGGACCGGATGGTGGACCTGGAGGACCGGATGGTGGACCTGGGGGACCGGATGGTGGACCTGGGGGACCGGATGGTGGACCTGGAGGACCGGATGGTGGACCTGGAGGACCGGATGGTGGACCTGGTGGACCTGGAGGACCGGATGGTGGACCTGGGGGACCGGATGGTGGACCTGGGGGATCGGATGGTGGACCTGGGGGACCGGATGGTGGACCTGGGGGACCGGATGGTGGACCTGGGGGACCGGATGGTGGACCTGGGGGACCGGATGGTGGACCTGGGGGATCGGATGGTGGACCTGGAGGACTGCATGGTGGACCTGGGGGACCGGATGGTGGACCTGGGGGACCGGATGGTGGACCTGGAGGACTGCATGGTGGACCTGGGGGACCGGATGGGACCTGGGGGATCGGACTTGGACACCGCTGCTTTACACAGAGGGGGAGTGCAGGCTGTCAACCCGGAGCCTCTGTGCACCGAGACGTTGAAGCCAACAGTTTTCATCAACACAACACTTTGCAGATTTCCACAGAAGTTCCTCAGTTTGGTCATTTTCAGCACAAATCAAGCATCAGGGAAAGTCATTGTCAACGAATGTAAACTCATCTGTTCACGTAGAACAGATGTTCATATTTTCACTCAGAGCGAGGAAGAAGGGATGAAGACATGTGGCCAGCAACACGTGGCTGAAGAGCCATGGGTTGCAGACTCCCAGTGTGAACCCCATCATGATGTGTTTTAGACCAATAAAGTTTATGTGATTTCAACCCCGAACCAAGCGATGGCGTTGCCTAAAGGGAAATAAGTGAATCCCACTAAGGAGATGTCTGCAGGAGTTGTGTGTAATCACAACATCCAAAACACCTGCGGTAGGAACTGTTTCAGTGGAAAGTCTACAGCAGTGTTCTGAAAACACTGGTACCGGCTGAGGTTCTCCTTCCAGTCTCTGTTGTATTCCAGGGTACAAACAAACTACATATCAGGCTGGTTTGACAAAAACAACTGGGTTTTATGACTGCTGAATCCCAACACTATCACAGTGGAAGAATGAAAGGCAATTAACTTTCACATGGTGAAAAACTTTAAATCAGCTGCTGTTCTTTATGCTGTGACTCAATTTGCATCACACAGTAAGTCCCATCTGTGCCGTGACACCCTCTCAGCTGCCTGATCCCTCAGATTGCTGTGCACACTGTACAGAAAGCAAAGCAAAGATTAACTTCCCAGGCTACAGAGGAGAAGCCAAGTAAAACATGACAGGAAACTTCAGTGTTAGAAATGATCTTATCAAGAATCACAACTGCCAGAAAGACATGCCCGTGGCCCATTAAGGGATCCTGGCATGTTTTGAAAAGCTGTGCTTGATTACTGGAGAGAAAGCCTGAGAAATAGGATGACCACGTAAGAGGAGACGCTGTGTTTTTAAGCAGCTCCAGTAAAACTGGCGTATCAGGCAGCATTTAATGACATGGGATAAAGATTAGGTCTCAAGCGGCAGCAGAAGATGAGAAGTGACTGCTGTTCTGACTGTGCACTGAATAATGAGCTCAACGGTATTCACACAGGCTGCAGCACACAGCTGAATTACCGTCTAAAAATATGAACCTAAAAGCCAAATGATGACTATAATATATCATCAAGAAGTCTGGAACATTTTTTTGTCATTTCCACTTCCTCATGGAGTCCAAGTGCAGCAGAATATGGCCTAATGGAGCCGTTCATGGAGCCAGTGCAGTCACCTTGCACGTGACTCTCAGCTGTGAGCGGTGGAGGTGCACTTCCACTTCTGTCACTTATTAACATAAGAATTAGACACAAATGTTCAAAATCCTGTCACTGCACCGAGCCGAAGACAGAAATGCAGTTTACATAAGGTAGGCGATGAGATGGAGAGAGTCTGGAGCCCTGTAAGGTCAGCCTCGTGGCGCAGCAAGCTTGTGAGTCAAACATAATCTCAGTCTCTAAAATGTCACCAGGTCAGTAGGTGTCGAAAGTCGTGACATGGAACGACTCGTAATCACCAAGAGACTTTAGTCAAATGTTACCTGGTTTAAAGCTGACTTCGCTGTCCACATTTCAGCAAACCTGCTGCCTCTTCAAGGTAACTTTTCAGCTTGCAGGTTGGTCTGATGGCCAGCAGGTCTCAGCTGGTCACATCCCTTGTACGGTCACCAAGGCAACCAAGAAAAGGAGGAGGTTCCAGCCAGGGTGGTCGTGCTTCATCTTGTACAGCACCTGTTCAGTCATGACAGGCATCTTGAGGAAATTTCAAAGGTACAGTCCACCCAGTTCAGTCCAGTTTGTTATCCATTTGTCCATTACATGAGTCCAGTTTGGTCCAGTTTATGGAAACTGTGTTCATACAAAGCTCATAACGGAGAAGGTCTAGCAAAGAAAAGCCCTGGATTCTCTGCCTGAACCCCCATCTGTAGCATGCAGGAGGAATGTGGAAAGGATGCAGGAAAACCTCCAGCAGACACATTTTCCTCCAACATGGGTTGAATGAAACATGAAACATGGATTATTACCTAAAAACCACGATCACCAACATCTGCTGGACCACAGATGTCCAGATCCAGTCCTCAACGGTCCAAATCCTGCAGGTTTTAGATGGTTCCCCCGAAACAAAAGACCTGATTTCCAACAGCTTGTCAAGCTCGACACAAGCCAGTAAATTGGATTCATTCGAATCAGATGTGTTGGAGAAGGGAAGCGTAGAAAAGCCCTGCAGGATAGTGGCTGTGGAGGACCAGATTCAGACATTCCAACCTCTTAGATCAGGTCTGGTAGAGGACTGGAGTTGTCGGTCCTCGACACACATCAGCCTTAATCAGCAGACTTGTTCAGAGCTTGACATAAAACTCTTCCCACATCTTCTGATGAGCCTTGATGTAAGTCAGGTGTGTTGCAGCAGGGAAACTCCTGGCCCACCCCTGTCTTCGATCCTCCAACCCCATTTACTTTGCAAGGCTTTGTAGGAGGTAGAAACTTTGGTTCTTTCCACTAACTTTTTATTCATCATGTCCTCAAACAATGATGATAGAAAACTGCACTTTCAATAAAATCATGTTTTCCTGAAATAGCGCCTGTCTTCAATGGAAAAAAGGTCCCTTTGTATGTACACACTCAACAACAGAGACTCCATTTATTTATTTATTTATTTTCCATCAAACACCAGAGACCTTTAAGCCCCAGGAGGTTTCAGCATTGTGCTCTAAGAGGACTGACAGATCTATGCATAGCTCTACAGCTCTGAGTAATGAGAGAATGCAATTCAGAAAAACTGCTCAGTAGGCAATCTGATTCACGGCGGTGTTTTCCTGCACAAACAGCATCAAAGTGTGCTTTCCTTCCCTGGAAGCACTCAAAGTTCATGTTTTTTCCAGTGTGAGGTGAGCTAATCTTTTTTTATGCAAAGCTGAACATGACATTTTCTGCATGTATCACTTCTGAAAAACATGCAATCTGTCTGAGAGTAGCGAGGGCCAGATGAGGAAAGTTCCTCAGACAAACATGAAAGAATGAAAGCTGTGCAGCAGAGTTCCAGGATTCAGCGCCGGCGCTGTGAGAGGTGGTGTTGCTGCACAGACAACACTGTGGAAAAGATTCATTTACTTTGGTTCAGAAACGGAAAAAGAGGATTTACAAGGCAACGCGGCAACGTGTTCGCTCATCACTCCCTCCTAATTACTGCTGGCAAGTTCAGGATCACATTCTGGTGATCCCTCAGGCCATCCACGGCTCGTATTCACCAACATTTCAGCCTTTTTGGTTCCAAGCAGTCCACTTTGGGCTGTAACCTCATGAAATATTGGACAAAATTATACAAACATAGTAGAGAAATATACCTTAAGGGATAATACTAACTACAACCTTGTTAGGCTTGCTGCAGTTGTAACTTTCTGCAAAAGAGAAATAGTAGCGCTCATGTTGTCTTAACCGATTAAAACTCTGCAATTTTAGCCTAAAACAGCTTTTATGGATAAAAGACATGTGGACCGACTATCTTACAGGACCGTCCACTGGACCCTTGCTGATTAACGGGACCATCTTTGTTGCAGCATCATTCATTGGAGTCAGTTCGGCCCCGAAGGTTCACTCAGAGGAATTTTAGATTTCCAGCTATAATTAAATGGTGTTACACATGTGCAGGTATTGAAAGGGAGTAAAATAAGTGTAGATCAGTCATGTCTGGTAACAACACGTTAATAAAGCATGACAATTACATTACATAACAGTCATAAGTAACAATCATTTGTACTCATTTTATTAAGATTTCATAAAGGATTGGTGTCATTATTAATCATAAATCGGTAGTTTCAACGTCTCTGATGTGAAGATATGAGTGCAACCCTCTGCAGGCGTTTCCATCCTGCTTACTGAGGTTATTTCTCAAATCCAATATATCATGTGTTGAGTAAACATTAGCAAATACGTCTTCCTCTTCTTTTATTTGTGTAGCGCTGCAACTTTATTTATGAGCTGTCTTTATCTGAAACCAGTCATCGAACCACCTTTTACTGCATCTCTATTTCATTACATGTTGGTCCTTGTGACATCTTTCAAGGCATCATAACAGCAGGCGTTTTGGAAAGAAGTTTTTTTTTGTACAGGAGAACTATGGAGATTTGTTTGTTCACAAAACCATGTTCAAAATAAAACTAATATGTTGAAATATTTGAACAACTTGCCTAAACGAAGCACTGGCTCAGGTTTTTTTAAAGCCCACCTTTAACCTTTGTGTTTTTATGCTCTGGTGCAAAAATAAAAGACAAAAAAAATAAAAAGCATCGTAATGAAAATGTTTCAGACGCTGAAAAAACAGGTCAGAGCTGCAGTGAGAAGCTTGGATAATTGAAATTCCAGAAGTTGCAGCTAAATCTATCCAGAGAGTTGTCTCAGAGAGCATTTAACTATTACCTCTAGCTCGGGGGAGATTCAGAAAAAAATCTCCGAAATATGTTTTATTCTGGCCAATCAAGACGCCTGTTGATTTATAATAAACCCGTTATTACATGACACTCCCTGCCGGAGGTGTTTACGCACCGTCGCCTGGACAAAGAGCGGCGCAACAAGGAGTAAACGTCGGTGGAAAAACAAAAACTTGTGGTTGAAGTGAGCGAAAACAAAGCAGGTTAGAAGAAAAGAAGACAGAAGGGGTGAGAAAGAGACGGAGGATGTGGAAGTTAAAAAGTTGCTGCATAGAAATGAAAGAAATCATTTCATCTGTTGGACACGTCATTTTAAAGCGGACAAAGAGCACCGTCACTGGCAGAAAAAAGAATTAGCTCTTTGGCTTTTTTTTTTTTTTTTTTTTTACCAATAATCTATCATTTTTCACCCATATAATAATCTATAATCCATTTTTTCCTAAAATTTATACAGCTAAGTGAGGTTTCTGATTGGCTGAACATGTTGAGCATCTGGGTGATCAGCAGCTCATCCAGAACCGCCGCAGGAATATCAGCAGCATCTGATCTTGATACAAGTTAAATCATGATGAACCATTTCATTAAAAACCAGCTTTTATAAGAACAATTTTTTATTTTTTATAATTGATAAATGAGGGATAAATGAGGATGAAGCATGTCCACATTGTTATCCTGATGACCACCTTACACTGACATCATTAAATGGCTCATTTCAGATTTATAATCTGCTTGTTGAAGATGAACTGGTCTTCAGATCGTCCACATCCCGTCCCGTCTGATGGGAAGCGGTTCCACAGTCACAGACTATGGAAACGTGGGAATCTGAGTGGGAGAGGGTCTGACTTTTAAACATAAAATCGAAAATCTTATTAAAACTTGAGATTCTAAGACTTGTTTACTGTGCAAGCTAGGAAGTTGTTTTTCTCTCCAATTATTACCAGCTCTGTAGATCATGATGACCTTTTGAGTATGAATGGCTCCGCTGACAGCCCCCTCTCTGTACCAGAGTATTTCAAGAGTTGTTCCAGATCTTAGATCTTTAACTCACTCTGCTCTGGTGTTGGTCGGCATATATTGCATGTTAGCTTGCAAATATTCACATCTGTTATCTGTCCCTGACATCAGGACTGAGATGGGAAGGAACGCCACTGCTCCGCTCACATGGGACATACTGCAAAATAACATGAGCTTACAGTTTGGTAAAGATGTCTAAAGTAAGGTTCGTTACAAGAACCATTCACAGTTTTTTCATGTTATCTTAAATTATATTTTATGTGTGATTTTTTTTTTATTGTTTTTGCTGTTTCTTTTCTAAATTCTCAGATTTTATGGTGATTTTATGATTCCATTGCTGTTGCATGAGCTGCTTGTGCTACGTTGCATGTGCGGCATGCGCTGCATTGCATGTGTTGCGTTGCATTGCATGCGTTGCATTGCATGGGCTGCGTTGCTGCATGCACTGCTTATGCTGTATGCACTGCATGCAGGGCACAGTTGTAAAAAATGATCTTAACTCATTTGGTTTTTACCGCTTATGAAGAAAAGGTAAAAGAAATTGGAAGATAAATGCACGTTCCCCACATCAACCCTGATACTGCTGATCAGAACACAAGTAGGTCACATCTACAATCCTGAAGGTTGATCTTTCTGAAAAACTTGAGTTCTTTTTCTTGGCTTCCCAGAAGGCTTTGCACACCTGCAGCAGGTTACGTCTTCCTCACTAATGCAACCGGATTTATCCAGCACTGTGGGTGAAGCTGTCAGCCCAAAGCAGCGAGATACTGCCGCAGGGAACACCCCCGTGCTATGGAAATTGGTTGTCACCTGCATTAGGATGACGTTCAAAGATTTTGAAATCTTAAATGGAATAAAAAATAGATATAAAAAGTCTTTGATCTTAACCGTCCTCGCTTTCCTTAGCGACGTTCTGAGAACTCTTCCTCCTGTTTGAGCACATCATAGCCACCTCCTGTATTTACAGTGGGAGCTCGATATCGGAGGGTGTCATTCATCTCCCCTAAAATCACAACATTTTTCACCCAGAAGTGTTTTCACACAATCACTTTGCTAACAAGTGAACCAGTGAAGCTCTTCTGAAGCTACAAGAGAAGCTGAAAATGTGGAAAGTCACACACAATAACAGCTGATAATAATTCCAAACTACATGGAATCACAAGGAGCAACACAAGGTCACCTTTGCATTTTAGACTGAAAATAAAAAATGTTTGTGGTACTTCTTCAGGAAATGAACATTTAGAATGGAGACAAATGTTTCATTTGGTTTTATTTGTTGAATCTTTCCAAGCGTTCCGTCCAGAAGTCACCGCTGGCTACAGCATGTTTTATCTGTCAGTAACACCAGGATGTCTGAGTCGTTGCTGCTAAAAATTTGACCAAGCAAATGAAAAGTACATTTCTCTGCAGTTTTTCAGACTGTATTTTGAAAGCCATTTGGTGATTCTCCCATCCATCAAGGCTGCTGTCCAAGGTTGTTCCGTTTGGACTCACTGCTGTTTCTGATGACATGTCGGGTGGAAATTTGGGTTTACAGGGTAAACTATTTCTTTAATCACTGCAGATAATCACATCTATGTTCATTCCATATTCAGTCCATGGCAAGTCATGTTGCATCACTGATTTTCCTAATAAATTTCACATAAAATCTTTTTTCTTGATAAGACCTTGAAAATCCAATTACTCTACTTTATAAAAAAGTATTTGAGTCATAGATTTTGCAGGAATTGGCATGTAGAGAGATTTTTTTTACATTTTATTCTGAGTTACAACATTTTAAGTTGTAGATTAAGATAATTTCTACAAGAAGGACCCAATCTACTAAAATCCCTGATAAAGACGACAGAATTGCATATCTATGCAGAATTATTGAACATATTCTTTTTGATTTGCCAATGATCAACTAAGAATGATTAGATACACACTAGTATTCAAATAATTATATGTTATGGTTTCACCATGGACAGATAGAAGGCAGGAAGGCTGCAAAAGCTAAATGAAATATGATGTGATTGAAATATTTGTGGAAAAGGCAAAAAGTAAAATAAATAAAATAAATATTGCTGAGCTGCAGCAAAGAAATATGAATTTCACCAAAAGCACTTTGATGCAAAAACGTAAATCCAGAAGAACACGAGATGGAGTTAAGTATGTCAAGATATAAGATGAAGAAGCAAAGAAAACATTAGCTTATGATAAAACTTCGGCCGATAAGACAGGTGGGGGGATCCACCTCTGACCAATACGGACCAACGGGTGTAGCTCTTACTGCAAGGACCAGATAACTGAAATACAGGGAATGAGACTATTGCAACCTGCAGAACTGCAGGTTTTATAGACAAAATAAGTGATATGGGCATCAATGCCCTGGCGAGGGACACAATGCGGTGCCGAACCCAATGATCCAACGATCTCAACGATTCCAACAATCCCAACAATCCCAACGATTCCAACGATCCCAACGATCCCAACAATCCCAACGATTCCAACAATGCCAACGATTACAACGATGCCAACGATCCCAACAATCCCAACGATTCCAACGATGCCAACGATTACAACGATGCCAACGATGCCAACAAACCCAATGATCTCAACGATTCCAACAATTCCAACGATGCCAACGATTCCAACGATCTCAACGATTCCAACAATCCCAACGATGCCAACGATCCCAACGATGCCAACGATGCCAACGATTCCAACGATGCCAACGATTACAACGATGCCAACGATGCCAACAATCCCAACAATCCCAACGATTCCAACGATCCCAACGATCCCAACGATTCCAACGATGCCAACGATTCCAACGATGCCAACGATTCCAACGATGCCAACGATGCCAACGATTCCAACGATTCCAACGATGCCAACGATTCCAACGATGCCAACGATGCCAACGATTCCAACGATGTCCACGATGCCAACTATCCCAACAATCCCAACGATCCCAATGATCCCAAAATCAAACAGCTATTTAGACGCCATCAGCACTTCTAAAAGCTGCAAAGAAGATATTTTAGAGCGGAACACACTGTCCGTGTCTTTAGCCGGGCAGACAGGAGCAGATCAGCAGCCTGAAATTAACGTCTTCATGCACAAACGCTGACATGTAACCTCTGACCCGAGGCAAGAAAGGACATGTCAGGACAAGTGTGTGTGAAATGTGAATATTCAGCAGTTTTAATATTCAGTGAGGGTTAGTAGGAACAGAATACACGTTTCACTTGGTTTGGCAGAACATAATGATTTTATCTGTATGATTAGCAGCTTTTCTTCCGCAGCATTAGCCAGGATCTAGGCTGACATAGAACCAGGGTGGACGCAGAACATGATCTGCTTTGGAACACGACTCATCTTCTCACAACATCAAGCAAATCTCACACCCAAATCTCTCACACACAAATCTCACAAACACAAATCTCACACACACTCTGCATGATTAGAGAATAGAACTAAACTCTAATGTGACCACATTAAAGCTCACTGAACAGTTTCACAGAACAGGACTGAAACCGTTGAAAAGCAACTTTAACACATTGTTTACATTCACAGAAACACATCATATTTTTGTTTTTCTAATCACAAAGTATGTAAACAACATAATTAGGCTGTTATTTGCTTTTGTTGTTTTTTTTTCCACTCACACGTGCATCACAGCCTTCATCGCAGTGACAGAGATCCCAAGTGAGATGACAATTAGTATCCTTGGCACGTATGATGTAACACCTGCATGGCATCCAGGAGCCGGCACAAAACAACAAAGGAGAAATCTCACCTTCATAACAACGCCAGCAAATGAAGTGACAAATGATTTGATTATTTGTATGTCCTTTATCCCTTATTATGCTCCATCATTTACAGCTTCACACAATATATTGGTTACACACATACTGCTATCTCTGGTTGTTCATCTGGAAGCATGAAAGAGAGTCAGGACCAGATGTACTGAGGTCTGCGAGGAGGAACGTGCTTCTGGGGCAGAACCACGGTCTCCAGGTGATTTACTGAGCGATGCATAAATGGGCGGCAGGTGCAAACATGTTGCAGACTTCAGACACTGAAATGAGGGTTTTACATGTTTTGTAGTTTGTAGCACGGCGAGTTTGGAGAGAAAACATGACCTACAGCAGAGAAATTTCATTACCTGACCCGCCTACAAGCCCACCGTCTGAAAACCCACCAGCTCGCAGCCCAGAGAACAAGGCTGTTTCTCAAAATAAAAGCATCATGCACTGACCCGAGATGTTTTGCACATAGGTGCAATCATTTGCTCCTGTTACTCTAAAACAAATCCCGCTACTGAAAATAAAACTGTTTGGTCTCAGTTAAAGACTGCAGAGTATAAACCTAATAACCGTGACCATCCGGCAACACATGGCGTTTAGGTCTGGGACAGCACATCTGGAGGATCCCAGCTGTGACACGTAAAATCTGTCTTCTGCAGGTGTGTGTGACTCCTCTCCACATCAATCCTGTATATTTACATTTTCTCCTGCTAATACACACAAAGCAGCGTGTGAACGTCTCATATTAAATAACAACCGGATGCTCTCCTTGGACGCTGGTAGTGAATCAGTTTGTATTTTTTTTTTTTTTTTTTATTTATTTTTTGTGTATGCATTGAGTTTATGCGCATTTTAGTACACGCAAATCTTTAAATGTACAAAGCAAAGCTGTTTGCATAAATACATAAAATCTTCAGGCACAAATAAAACATACAAAAATCAAATATATACTAGAAAATCTATTCAGTTAAGATACAACCACAATATGTTTGCTGTCTTATTCAAAACTTAATAAAAAAAATAAAAAAACGCAGAGTCGGACTCACCAGTGACATTTGTCTTCTTTAAAACCAGTCCAGGAGAACAGGTGATGCTTTTGGTATCTAGCACCAGACTTCATGTTCACTACGGTTACATGATGTTTCTTAATTTGAAATTAATAATTAGTTATTAAATCATTTGGAATTAATGTATTCTCCTTCGAGTTTACATGAAAATAATAATTCAGAATGAAGGTTTACATGAAACACATCCTCACTTAATTCCTCTTCAGAGCGGCGGGTTGGGAAGGGTTCTGATTGGACAGAGGGTGCACGTGACATATGAGGTATACTGGAAACAAAGTTGTCTCCCTGCTTCTCGTCTTTTCAGTCGTAACTTGTAAAAACTACATAATAAGTTCCAGTTTCACCGCTATTTTTATTATAAATGTGAAGTAGCAGCTCAACACCAGCATACTACTTCACTTTCTGCAGCAACTGAGAAGGAGAAGAAAGATAGACCACCGAACACGGGAGGCAAAACAACGCACGTCATCGGGACAGGACAAGGTAACGAGCATGCTCAGAACGACCGGAGTTAACTTAGAGCGGAATGAAGGTTAAATGACAGAGGGATTAAATAGTTCGGAATTAAAATGTGAATAACCCACAGCATTCGTTGCTGTGGGTTGCTGTTTTCCACTTCGTTTTCAGGCTCTGATTCAGGTTCCAACATGTAGGGCTGGATGCTATGTGTTGACATTGTAGTTTGTTTTTTTATTGAGTTCATATGAGCCTAATTCTTCTGTTTATGAGACGTTACAATGACGGTGAAAGCAGGTGCGGCGCGCGCTCCCGATGTAGTGCAGTGGCGGGAGGCGGGGCTTAATGCGGAAGAGTCTCCATCCACTCGTTTTGCCCGCAGGCTGATCTGACAGCCTACGGAGAGGGTCGGTCTGAAGTACATAAAGCCATTTGTGACAATAACTCCATCAATCCCAGCCCTTCTGGGCTCAGAAATAAAAATAAATTAGCCTGAAATGCACAGAATAGTTCCACTTTAAGCTT
The DNA here is from genome assembly GCF_933228915.1 of Telmatherina bonti. NCBI lineage: Eukaryota > Metazoa > Chordata > Actinopteri > Atheriniformes > Telmatherinidae > Telmatherina > Telmatherina bonti. The sequence continues at coordinate 4,334,367 of NC_136624.1, forward strand.
AATTCTGAATAGAAATTTGCATTAAGAATCAAGTGTTTACATGGTCATTTTTAATCAGTTTAAAGCAGAATGAACTTTTATTCTGAATTAAACATGAATTAAAACTCCCATGTGAACGTTGCAACTGTGCACCAACACAACGCTACGGTCATCCTGCTGCTTGTTTGTGTTCAGCGCATCATGTTGGTGGTCTCCTACAACTTGCAGAGTTGAGTTCTACCCATTGAGTTGCAGATTAGATTTTTTCTACAGCACCAAATATGATTCGCAATCAGGGCTGGAATTACAGCGGGACTTTGGGGGTCATGCGTCACAACTTGCAACATGCATACATATAAGTTCACGCAGAATGTTCAAAAACATGGTTGCTGCTAAAAAACATAGTAAAGTATCTATATAAAGTATCAGCTGAATGTCTTCAGAGGAGTGGCTGCAGCCGAGCGCCCCTCCACTTCCCTGTAATTCAGCCCTGTCTGGACTTTTAGACATGCTTGTGCTTTTCACACATTCACATATGATGTTAGAATAACTGAATAAGTAGAGCTGTTTCCTCCTGCTTTCAAGTTGTACAACAGTGGGATCAGACCAAGCTGCAAAAACAATTGTGCAGAGGGGGGGTATATTCTTTTTTAACCTTCATCTCGTCTGCCTCAGGCTAAACAAGCTAAACAGGCTAAACTCTGTGGTAGGGGGAGCAGAAAAAACACTATATTAGCAGCTTATGACAATCAAAGGCTACAACATTTATATAAAGAACTTGATTGAAAGATTTTGAAAGTATATAAATAAAGTGTCAGCTTGAATACTTAGAAAAATCCTGTGGTATTTGGTCATTTTCAGTGTGCTGAAAATCCCTCTGTGTGTTTCTGTTAAATGTTTGCTGCTTTATAAAGCAACAATAAGTAAACAGAAAGACAAACAGAAAGCTGTCTTTCTGCTGAGCTGATGTGAGCTTCCAGAACGCACCGTGCTTCCCAGACGTCACCACCAGCATCAGGATGGGAATGTTTCCCTGTAGTCTCGGAATTTTACATTTACGTTTCTTGCCAATCAGCAGGAATCCTGCCCCCCAAAGAGGTCCCAGTCAGACCACCTCCACTCCACTTTAACCTCCTGGCCCCCAGTCTGATGAGCCGTGTTGGAGGCTCAGCGTCGCCTCAATGAGCATCAGCTGACTTCTACACGTCACACACTCACACCTCTGAAAACTAAGCGTCTGATAACATAAGAAACCAAATCGGCTGCATATTGCACATTATGACAATCAGCAACACACGCCGATAGAGACCCTGTACTGTAGAGCAGCTGAAGGTGAACATCCAGGATGAGTGAGGAGGAACTCCAGCTACAAAGCTTCATCGATCGGTGTCTTCAGTCTCCGAACCAGCAGCCTCGAGGTAAACATGACTTTGTTCCAGCTTGTTTGGGACGTGTTGCAGGCATGAATTACAAGATCAGCATTTGCACCAAAAACAATAGTTTATCATTTGAATGTAAAATATCTTGTCTTTGTAGATTTTAGTTTTTAAAAGTAGAATTTTTTAACATAAATATAGTTTAAAAAGTATTTGCCCATCCCAGTACTCTGTATTTACATGTTACGTAACACCCCAACTTCACTGAAGTGTGAAAGGCTGCAGCTACAGCTCCGACCCTCCAGGCCTCAGTTAGCAGGAGAAATATTCCAGTTTAAAAGAAGACTGAACAACTACGGCCTGTTTGACCAAAGTCTTCCCAGAACAGACCAGAAGGCCACTGGAACCGGACCAGAATGGACATGTTTGGCTGGAATATAGAGCGGTGGGGAAACCAACCACCGCACATCAACACACACACACACACACACACACACACACACGCAGCAGTCTCAGGGCTGGCGATCTGGGTTTGTTCTGCATGACCTGAAACTCTTGCAGTCATTGAGGAGAGCATGAACTCCTCTAAAAACCAGAGTACTGCAGGGATACACATGAGGCTGCCTGCAGGCCATAAGACCGGACAAAGGCCTGAAACGCAGCAGATCCACAACAAAACGCCTGGCAGAAGAACTGAAGCGAGGAAACAGACAGATACAGTTACAGCCTGAGCCTGAATGAAATGTTGTTAAATGCTCACAACAACCTGAGGCAAAGTCTGATCAAATTCCTCCACCGTCACGTTGTTGCTCCTGGAGGGGGTTCAGAAAGCTGATAAAGTCTGGATCATACCTCATTTTTACACTCTTCTGCATTTTTGTTCGAAATAAAAACATAAATAATGATATTTATCATTTCGTTGACCTGAGCTGTCATTATAAAACCCGGTAAGAAACGTTTGTCTGTCTCATTTTCTGACATGTAAAGCCTGGAAGGTGAGCGTCTCTTTTCTCCAAACAGATTTCACACTTACAGTCTCTGCAACGGGATCCTGAGATTTAATAAACACCAACATGGCTGCGATAAAAGAATTTCTAATTAGAGTTCACATCTTTAGCATCATGATGAACATGAATCCTCTGCTCTGGAGGAAAATGGGGCAGCACGTTTCCCCAGTGGGAGGTAGGGAACAATCCCTCGTACGTCTCCTGTCCTGCCGGAGCCACCAACATCTCATCGGCCCTCTTTTCCAGCCACTCGCTTAATTAGCATTGTTGTCTCGCTACAGAAACAGAACAAACGGGAGAAAGCTGAAGCTAAACGGCGTCCAGGCTGTTCTGCATCTTCGTCGCCACACTCACATAAATGATTTATTTCTTTGGGTTGCGTGAGTGTGACGCTGCGTTGCAGAATTAGCTTTGAAATGGCAACTCGAGCACAGTCACAAACGCTGAGCTGCTCTTGTGCCCACAGACAACTGCAAGGTGATCTTGACTGATTATATTCCAAGGGGTTATGAATAAAACATGCACAGATATGCATATCAAAAGCCAAGTGTTGACAAAGCAAAACAAAGCATAACAAAGATGTTACGGCAGCACAGATCGGAGAGGAAAGCTCCTTCTCTTCAACCTTTCTCTGAATCCCTAACAGTGCCAATTAGCAAGGGCTCGCCACTCAGACCATCTGGGGATACCTCCCCCTCATTCATCTTGGCATAATTGTTCCTCCTGAGGAAGAGCAGGTGACTGCACCTGAAGACGCCGGCTTCATGTTAGCCTGACATGTGCCTTAATTCTGCAGCTGAGCTCTCACTAATACTGTCATCAAGCAGATCTCAGTCCTAATGAACACTTTAATTGGCCACAGAACTGTGTTTAAAGGTACAAAAACCTGAGTGAGCCGAGCAGCAGGAACGGCTGAGGTCACATCGTTGGAGATGATTTCCTAAAATGTATTCATTGACATGCAGTCGCCTCGTACACCACCTCCTTCATTGACTAAGCTACTGCTAATAAGACCATAATGAAGCAGGGACAGCTGGGCTGGTTTAGAGGAGCACGGGGAAGCAGAGCCAGGGGCAAAAGGCCATGGAGTCTGCCTAGCACTGAGGCTCAGCTGGCTCGCCACTGGCAGGCTCGCTGCAGGCTGCTCGGCTGGTGGACCGGCAGAGGTCAATGTTCGTCCTGTCACTGGAAAATGGCCTGAAGAGATCAGGCCACGACACGTAGAGGAGCCCTTGACACATGAGACCATCTGACACGAACATCAACTGCAAAAATGTCCTTCATGGGCATTGACCATGATCATGGAAGCACGGTGGACGTTCATCACTGTGGGACCACCGCTGTCTGCAGCTGCTACGCATCCTTCAGCAATATCACATGACTGGGTCGGCTCAGAGGAGATGTTGATCCATCAGAGGGAACTTCCTCCTGCTGCATGAATTCAGATGAACAATCTTTTCTTCAATTTTCCTTTAAATTTTCAGGAATCTTTTTTTTTTGCTGAGCTAGAATATTCATCACTTGCAGAGTTGATGGTAAAAACTATCCTGAACATTTTGCAAAGTGTTCCTCAACAGATAATGACTTACTGCACAGTAACATCCTGTTGATTTCAGGGAAATTTCTGTGTTAAAAATGTTTTTTCTTTGGTTCCAATCCTGATTCCAGAACGGTGCTGGAACGATGGCTGTGAGGACAGGATCATTTGGAAATTTGTCCTCGTGGAGCTCCTGCAGATGCAAATGGAAGCTGCCATCAGTGTCTCCGAGATGGAGCCCACGTTTTAAGTCAGTTTAATATGTTATCATTATTATTTTTATATTTTTTGAGAAAGCGAACTAGTGGCAGAACAAACATGAAGACACTCAGAGAAGAGACAAAAATAAACTCTTGTTTCCCGTGACTCTAAAGAATTTAGAATTTCTGGTGAATGTCACTTGGTCGTTGACGAGCAACATGAGCTCATTGTCATTCAGCTTCACTTAGCCTGGTAGCGATGAAACGTTTAACTTTCTCATTTTGTTTTATGTCAAAGCCTTAATCATCCGGTTCTGGTTAACATCTAAAAAGCTCCAAGCTGTTCCCACCGATGCCTTCCTACTGATGTCTTCCTACTGATGTCTTCCTACGGATGTCTTCCTATAGATGTCTTCCTACGGATGTCTTCGTATGGATGTCTTCCTACGGATGTCTTCCTACGGATGTCTTCCTATGGATGTCTTCCTACGGATGTCTTCCTACGGATGTCTTCGTATGGATGTCTTCCTACGGATGTCTTCCTATGGATGTCTTCCTATGGATGTCTTCCTACGGATGTCTTCCTATGGATGTCTTCCTATGGATGTCTTCCTACGGATGTCTTCCTACGGATGTCTTCCTACGGATGTCTTCCTATGGATGTGTTCGTACTGATGTCTTCCTACGGATGTCTTCCTATGGATGTCTTCCTACGGATGTCTTCCTACTTATGTCTTCCTACGGATGTCTTCCTACGGATGTCTTCCTATGGATGTCTTCCTACGGATGTCTTCCTACGGATGTCTTCCTATGGATGTCTTCCTACAGATGTGTTCCTATGGATGTCTTCGTATGGATGTGTTCCTACTGATGTCTTCCTACGGATGTGTTGGTATGGATGTGTTCGTACTGATGTCTTCCTACGGATGTCTTCCTATGGATGTCTTCCTACGGATGTCTTCCTATGGATGTCTTCCTACGGATGTCTTCCTACAGATGTCTTCCTACGGATGTCTTCCTACGGATGTGTTCCTACGGATGTCTTCCTATGGATGTCTTTCTATGGATGTCTTCCTACGGATGTCTTCCTACGGATGTCTTCCTACGGATGTGTTCCTATAGATGTCTTCCTACGGATGTCTTCGTATGGATGTCTTCCTACGGATGTCTTCCTACGGATGTCTTCCTATGGATGTCTTCCTATGGATGTCTTCCTACGGATGTCTTCCTATGGATGTCTTCCTATGGATGTCTTCCTACGGATGTCTTCCTACGGATGTCTTCCTATGGATGTCTTCCTATGGATGTGTTCGTACTGATGTCTTCCTACGGATGTCTTCCTATGGATGTCTTCCTACGGATGTGTTCCTATGGATGTCTTCCTACGGATGTGTTCCTATGGATGTCTTCCTATGGATGTCTTCCTACAGATGTCTTCCTATGGATGTCTTCCTATGGATGTCTTCCTACGGATGTCTTCCTACGGATGTCTTCCTATGGATGTCTTCCTATGGATGTGTTCGTACTGATGTCTTCCTACGGATGTCTTCCTATGGATGTCTTCCTACGGATGTCTTCCTATGGATGTCTTCCTACGGATGTCTTCCTACTGATGTCTTCCTATGGATGTCTTCCTACGGATGTCTTCCTATGGATGTCTTCCTACGGATGTCTTCCTACGGATGTGTTCCTATGGATGTCTTCCTACGGATGTCTTCCTATGGATGTCTTCCTACAGATGTGTTCCTATGGATGTCTTCGTATGGATGTGTTCCTACTGATGTCTTCCTACGGATGTGTTCGTATGGATGTGTTCGTACTGATGTCTTCCTACGGATGTCTTCCTATGGATGTCTTCCTACGGATGTCTTCCTACAGATGTCTTCCTACGGATGTCTTCCTACGGATGTGTTCCTACGGATGTCTTCCTATGGATGTCTTTCTATGGATGTGTTCCTACGGATGTCTTCCTATGGATGTCTTCCTACGGATGTCTTCCTACGGATGTCTTCCTACGGATGTGTTCCTATGGATGTCTTCCTATGGATGTCTTCCTACGGATGTCTTCCTATGGATGTCTTCCTACGGATGTGTTCCTATGGATGTCTTCCTATGGATGTCTTCCTACGGATGTCTTCCTACGGATGTCTTCCTATGGATGTCTTCCTACGGATGTCTTCCTACGGCTGTCTTCCTACGGATGTCTTCCTACGGATGTGTTCCTACGGATGTCTTCCTACGGATGTGTTCCTATGGATGTCTTCCTATGGATGTCTTCCTACGGATGTCTTCCTATGGATGTCTTCCTACGGATGTGTTCCTATGGATGTCTTCCTATGGATGTCTTCCTACGGATGTGTTCCTACGGATGTGTTCCTATGGATGTCTTCCTATGGATGTCTTCCTACGGATGTCTTCCTACGGATGTCTTCCTATGGATGTCTTCCTACGGATGTGTTCCTATGGATGTCTTCCTACGGATGTGTTCCTATGGATGTCTTCCTACGGATGTCTTCCTATGGATGTCTTCCTATGGATGTCTTCCTACGGATGTCTTCCTACGGATGTCTTCCTATGGATGTCTTCCTATGGATGTCTTCCTACGGATGTCTTCCTATGGATGTCTTCCTACGGATGTCTTCCTATGGATGTCTTCCTACGGATGTGTTCCTATGGATGTCTTCCTACGGATGTGTTCCTATGGATGTCTTCCTACGGATGTCTTCCTATGGATGTCTTCCTACGGATGTCTTCCTACGGATGTCTTCCTACGGATGTCTTCCTACGGATGTCTTCCTATGGATGTCTTCCTACGGATGTGTTCCCCACCACGGACTACTTTGAAAAAGTCAAAATTCCCTCCAGTATCAGAACATATAAAATCGGAAATAGTGTGGGAGTGTGACACTGCTGCCTTTCAATTCAGTTCAATTCAATTCAATTCAATTCAATTCAATTCAATTCAATTCAATTCAATTCAATTCAGTTCAATTTATTTCAATTATAAAACCTTTCTTTGCCTCTGAAGGACCATCCAGAAACTGTGGCAGCAGCAGTATGAGTGCCCGTGTGACAGCTGACATAAACGATGGTCTATATGGTTAATGTATACATATATGTGTATACATACATAAACTGAAATAAGTATATGTACATGTATAAGTACACACATATACTGTTTCTGCTGCTGCGTCCCGTGTGTTACCTGGGCGATGGATTTCTTGTGACGCTGTCCTTTGCCTTCGGTCCAAACATATGAATGACTTTTCACCATGTAACACAAACCAACCATCAAAACCTTTGCAGCGATTCGAGCAAATTAAAGGTCATTTAAACAGCGTCGGTTTTGCAGTTTGTGATCGGCCTTGCTTTAAAAGTTTCCTGAGTTTCCTGTGTCTACAAACTCTACGTAAAGCACATAGAATCATTTCACCATCAAATATCCGGAAACACATCCAAGGCATGTTTAATAACAGAGTAAATCCAGCGTATTGGGACGAGAGAACTTTAATAAACCTGGACTCCAAACGGAAGCAACGATGCCGCTCTGCTAAAGGAACTCATTTATGGGAAACCTGGACAAACAATCTCGTCAGGAAGATGGTTTTAATTTAGTGAATAAATCCATGTGGTTTATGGTTCTTCTGTTGTGTTGTCATGTCATGTCAGGTAAAGGTGAGAGGCCATGTTAGATTTATTTCATGCTTTGGTTGGTTTTATTTATTTATTTATTATGGTTTTATTTATTTATTTATTTATTGCATATGTATTTATATTAAACTGTCATGTTAAAAAGAGACTTTTTTATGAGATTTTTCTTCTGTCTGCTTCGTTTTATTCTTGTGATTGGACAATCATCTATTTGCTTTTGTTGGATTGCATCAAGCATGAATGAAATAAAGTAAAGGGCGGCTGTCAGTCAGGAGTTGTGTTAGCCTGTCATACAGGACTGGAAAAGTTTGCCGTGTCATAGTTGGCATTTTGGGATCGGAGCAGCAGAATCTGACTCACAGCTGATTGTGTAGCAGGAGAACTTAATCAGCCACCAGGCGTGTAATAACTCACAGCGCTCACATGTTTTCAGCAGAGGAAATTCTGTCAAAGGAAACAGTTTGCTCCAAAATGAGGTGAAATAAACTGTGTATACGCATTAACTCAAACTGCAATGATGAAGTGTGAGATATTTGGTCTGTTTGCCTGCGACATATTCAGCCACTGCATGAAAAGCACTTAATAAATAAAGTCTGATTGGTTCAGTATTGTGAACTATTATGTGTCGGTCTCATGTCACTTTGTAGAAAAGCTTCTTTGATGAAGCCTGAAGTTTGTGTTTGGAAAAAAACCAACATATAAGAGTATATTTTATATATACATACATAGGCATATATACATACACACATATATATATATATATATATATATATATATATATATATATATATATATATATATATACATATATATATATATATATATATATATATATATATATATATATATATATATATATATATATATATATGTATATATATATATATATATATATATATATATATATATATATATATATATATAGCTGGCAGGGACACAGACGGCAGCAGCAGCAGTCCTCATGTAAAGTCCACTAAATGCTGCCGTGCATGTCAAACAGCACCAACGCATTTACGACGTAATCCCATTGGCTTTCAGGAAACTGTGTTTACTTTCACGTAGCGTTTCCTGCATCGATCTGTGCACTGTGCAACATTGTTTCTGTTCAAACTGTTTAAACTATAAAATAGTATGTTGACATGGTACTTCTGCTTGTTCCTGTGCAAACGCCACTAATCACAGCTGCCTCTGATTTCACTTCTAATCCTACAATCAGGCACCGTGTGCCATGGCAACACCTGGGCTCTTTGTGCCATAAGGTAGTCAGAAATTCAGCCATGAACAGAATCATTCAACATAAAGTAAAAAGCAGTGCTGAAAAAGCTCTTCTCGAAGCAGATGACATTAAACTAAATGTTCACAACTGGTACAAACACAAATAATATCTGCAAACTGCCAGAGGAGGGGCTGCTTGTTATGCTAAAGAGAGCCATCTGTTGTCATCAATAACTAAATGTACTGCGCAGACAGCGCCATCTGACTTCATTCCTTTCCAAGCATGTTTTCAAGCTCAGGCAACGATGCCCTGCTCGCTCATAAACCTTAACCAAGACTAACTGGAAGCAGCTCCCTGTTGCAGACTTTCCACACATCATTGTTGCAGGAGCAAAGCCTCGACGTGGACTTCCTGTTACTGTGCATGCAGTCACTTCCTAGTTTACATACATGCCAGCTGGAGCAGCATTCTGACTACATGCTGGAGCACAACGGACCAGTCCACCTCCACCGCGATCTTTGTGGTGATAGTCATGCCTACACGTCATCTGTCTGCCTGGTAGCTAAATCAGATGAATTCAATCCTTTAGCATCACACGATCAGATGATCACACGATGTTAGGCATTAATGCACTCCTCATTTGAGACTTCAGTATTTTTACAGCTTCTTTGACAGCATAAACCTGTCCTTGGACTGTGTGTTTGTGTGTTACAGCACAAAGGTGCAGTAATTGTGTCTGAATGTTCATGCAAAGCTTCAGAAGCACCAGCAGAAAGCTGCTTTTCATCCTGAAACTGCAGGAAGGCAGGAAGTAGCACGCTGTGCATCAGCAGACCGTTCAACTACGCATCTTCTTCATTTTGCAGTGGTGTTCTGCTTACGTGGTTCTACTGCACTGCTCTGTTTGTTCTTTCATTATTCAGCTTTAAAGTGGCCCCCAAAGGCCAATGCTTTAATTATGCAGGATTAAATCCATAAATTACAACAGATGGGATGTCCCAAGTCATCGTCATGATCAGAGTGTCAGACAGCTGTGTTGTAGTCTACAAATGTGAGTGCACAAGCAGGATTCTGGTTCATTTAGCATAACAGCCATGGTATAAAACGCTGCTTTAACCTTGTTGTTTAACGTCAGCATTCCCAGCCATTTACCATGACTTCAGCAACTTCTCCCTGTTTGGAATGACAGTGAACTTGCTGTGGTCAGGAACACGCTGATCCTGCTCAGGGCAGCCTATGACTCACTCCGTGTGTCCAGACTGGGGGTGACACATAGTTAAATGGCTGCGCAGGTCCCCCAGCTCTGTGTCCGCCTCAGCCTGAGCGTTCCCAGCCTCTGACTGGATCTGTGAAGCTGCTCAATCAGCGTTTCAGATGAAGGTTTGCATCGGCTGCAGAAACACAGCTGACAAGTTGACAAGGACACGAATAAAGACCAGGTACCTGAAAGTAGTTAGAATCACGTCGAAATGGACATATTCAGCTCCGACAGGGACGTTTTCTGGGATTTACATTAACCTTAAATGATGATTTTGCTGTATTGCAGTTATATCAACGTCTGCATGTCAGCTGGTGTGGAAACTCAACTTGATTTATGGTTTGCTGTAAAAAATACAACTTTCACACATTTGTATTTCAACTTCAAAGCAATATACATACATATATAATAGGGACGGGGAAATCCAATTGAAAAATAAACAATTTTTTGCTTCACAGTTTTAAAATCAATTTTTTGTTAAAAAAATCTAATTTTTTTCAAATAAATAAATATGATCCATCACAAAATGTTGGTCATTTTTATTGTTTTTATTGATCTTTTTACTTGTCATCTTAGGCATTAAAGCAGCAGAATGACGGTCTGGCTACTGGGTTGTTTTTCCCATTTGAAATCAAGGAAAATGACGAGCATAAAGAAACGTTTTATACATTTTTTTGTTTTTAAATCTACAAAAAAATTAGCTATATTAAAGAATTGTGAAAATCACAATTTAAATCGAATCGGTGCCCAAAAAAATCGGAATCGAATTGAATCGGGACAAAAGTATATTGTCACAGCCCTTATAAATAACTATATATATATATATATATATATATATATATATATATATATATATATATATATATATATATATATATATATATATATATACATATATATATATATATATATATATATATATATATATATATATATATATATATATACATACATATATATATATATATATATATATATATATATATATATATATATATATATATATATATATATATATACACATATATATATATATATATATATATATATATATATATATATATATATATATATATATATATATATATGTAAATCGGTTGAGTCAGTGATTGTTTTTAAAAAGCAGCTTAAGACACATATTTTTTATTTTTCATCTTTTTTAAGTTTCTGTGTGTTTTCTTCATGTTTTATGTTGTTTTAAAGTTTTTGTGTTTTATTGTGAAGAGTTTTGTACGTTTTATCTTGAAAGGCGCTGTATAAATAAACATGTACCTCCTTACCTAAAGCGGGGCGACCCCAGCGATCTGCCACATGTTGACCCGTCATGCCTCCACCTGAACAGTTTGCATCTCGGTGTGTGACGCTAAAACCGGTCAGTCTGGAGGGTTTTTCTGACTATTTGATTTTCCCTTTGTTATAAAATCACCATGTAAAAACTGCATGAACACTGACAGGCAGGGGAGGATACCAGCTTCCTATCCATCTCTCTCTCTGCTGCAGGAATTCATGGCTGAGTTACTTCGGTCTGTCAAAACCCAATCTCCATTCTGACGAGTGATGGTTGAAAGAAGGAAACAAGAAAAATGTCTCTCCTCCAATCACAGGCAGCGGTATGATGCATGCGGCGCAGCTGGACATAAATAAACTTTAAACCAGCGGGCTCAGAAGCTGCTTAGCAAGCCCACTTTCTTCACACGCTGCTTCAACAGCAGAGTAAAAGTTAGAAGTTCTGAAGATGTGTGCACGCTTTTTGTTTCTGTGTGCACTTCATTAGAGATCCTCTGCTTTGTGGCTGTTGGAGATTACACACACGCTTCTGCAGAGAAGCAGAGCCAGCAGCACACACACCGAGAAGACCCAAGCTGCTGGCAAGCCAACGGCGGTGTGTTGGAGGTGAGGAGGATGGAGGATAACCACAAGCATCCTTCATGCTTCCTCATGACGATTAGAATAGATGGTTCTGTCACAGCGCATGAGTAGCTCACTGAGCCGGATAAGATCATTTTCTACAGTCGGGACACTGATGTATTGCATATGTTTTACAGCAAGGGCTCATTTCACCGGCACCACTCCATAAAGCTCAGAGTGAAATCCAAACTTATGGAGACAAAGATGTCATTTAAAAAGGCTGCAGAGATCTTCCATGTTTTAAAAATGCTTTAAAATCACTTGGATCTCATCATTATTGTGTGTTTTATCTAAATCGTGCAGCGATTACACACATCTATCTGTTTTATGTCTCCTTGACCCAGTTTTGGTTTGTTTGGCTCCATTTTCAGCGTTTGCTTTCGATGAGCCTCCAACAGGAACAAACATATCGCTGGTCACGTTCAAACAGTCATTTATTGTTCGTTCATCAGAGATTTAACTCTCAGAACTCATCTGGTTCGCCCGATCTAAAGCAACAGCGTCAACACGGCAAAACAGCTCAGGAACCACACAATCAGGGAAAACTGCCATCACAAGCACACTCTGGGGGATCTATCATTGGCGAGGGACAGTTCTAGCCTTTTTAGAAGGTTTTTAGCCTTTAAGTGCAGCGTTATTTCCAGGTACTTTCCACCGTGTTGCGTTCAGGATTTAGTACATTTTGTGTCCATTATGTTAGTGGACCGCCATATTGAAGCTAGATGTAAACACTGAGCTGTCAGTCTCTTGACCAATCAGATGCTCAGATTTCTTCTTCTTTTGTTTTGTCGGAGCAGCCGAAGATCAGCGTGAGAGTAAATAGTTAACTGTTAAACTGTTTCCAAGAGATGCAGCAGTGACTCAAGGAAAACTGAGTGGAAAAAGAAGTAAAAATGTAAATAATGTTGGTTTGTTTATGTTAAAATGTTGGGATGTTTTTCTCCTGAAGGCCTGAGAGAAACATATTTCTCAAAGAAAAATCTTCCACGTTGTTGATCTGTGTCTTTTTTTAATAAAATTCTGTGAAATTCCAGTTCTGTTGTTCTTTTGGTTTAATATTCATATAACTATTGATCCGTCCATGTGGCATCATTTAGAATACATACTGTGATTATCCAGGTCGTCCTGAAAAAGAAAAGATGCTCTCTACCTGACTGTGTGTGAAAGGGTTGAGATTAAATCTGCATTAATGGACACAGAGTTTTAGGGGTTAAGTACCTGTGGGAAGATGTTTTTAAATGAAACATTCCTCCTGCATGAATCGGCTACACACTAACTTTACCTGAGCTTCCTTTTATTTTATGGTGATTTTTGCTATTTGTTTCTGCCTTTTAATACATTTTAATGCTTTTTTTGCAGCATCTGTAATGTTTTTGATGGTTTCTGTAAAGTATTTTGAATCGTCTTCAGCATGACGTGATGTACAGATAAACTCTCCTTCCTCGCTGAGATCCATTCAGCACAAAGCAGTTCTAACATGAAGCAGCAATCCTAACATGTAGCGTGTCACAATGACGCCGCGAAGAAGCAGTTACACGGGAAACAGGTTATGTTCACTTGCAATTCGTCATTTTTCTGATTCAAGCGAACCACAAGGTGTCAGGTACGGTGGCTGGGAAGTGCAAAACAATTTAAATGTCAGTAAACACATTTCAAAATAAAACAAAAATTACATTTTGAAAATTTATATACAATTTAAAAAACAAATTTATATTTAAAAACCAAGCTTAAATTTGGAAAAACAAAAAAAAAAAAAAAAAAAAAAATTCACATTTTGTGAAACAAATGTATATTTAAAAAAACTAATTTATATTTCAAGAAACATTTTTACATTTTTAGGAAACAAACACATTTTAAAAAATTCATCTATTTAAGAAAACAAATTCCTATTTGAGGAAACAAATTTATATTTCAGGAAACATTTTAAAAAAGTGAATAAAAAAGGCAGATTTACATTTAGAGGGAGGGATTTAAACAACGGACTCGCTATAATTTGTTTTCTTCATTTTATTTATTTTTCTAAAATGTAAATTTGTTTCCTAAAAATATAAAAATATTTCTAGAAATATAAATTTGTCTTTTAAAATATATATTTGTTTCCTAAAAATGTGAATTTGTTTTTTGTTTGTTTGTTTGTCAAAATTTAAGCTTGGTTGTTTAAATATAAATTTGTTTTTTAAATAGTATTTTAGTTTTCACATTTTTCTTTTTTTATTTTGAACATATTTTGACATACTGCTTACTGTAAAGATATAATTCATTTATCGTGGAGATGTGATCTGCGACGGGGAAAAGACAAAAGAAGATTTAGTTATGAAAACAATAATAAAACATGAGATAAATGGAATAAAAAGTTGGACCAAAGTAGTCCTGAAAATGTCCTCAGAGTGATGCATCTGTCCAAGTTCAGACAATTCAACAGCAAATTGTCATTATTGGTCTCCTCCAACACTGTAAAATACTCAGCAAAGCCTCCAGCTGGTCCAACACGGTGAGAATTTACAGCATATTTCATATTTCTCCAGTTTCTTCTTCTTTTCCTCCTGAATGAAGCTGCGGCGGATGCTCCCAGACTCCAGGCTTGCTTGTGGTTCCTGCTGGTTCCAGGTATTACCAGCTGGACTGATGAGACTCGAGATGGATGCGTTTCATTCAGATCAGAACTGCAGTAAACTGTAACGACTTTACTTTACGTCGATGCCACACAAATAGAGTTAAAGTGAAACTGTGGAAATGATCTGATTGTTCCTCTTAAGCTGCTGAAACCCGGACATCTTTCATGACTTGTTTACCTGGACTTTATCAGCTGATAAGGAGCAAATTATACTTTTTATTGTGTTCTGATGCATGAAAGAGGCGCATGTCGGTATCATGTTGGCAGGTAATAAATGACAAACATCTTGCAGCGCATGCAGCACCGAGATTTATCCTCTTAACGTCGTCTCAGAGATTGTCTTTCATTTCACACAAACACTTCTCTGTGTGAATATAAAGCGTTTGTGTTGCAGCGCCGTCCTGACTCTCTGTCTGACGTTTGTTTCTGCAGGTGACAAGACTCACACTTTTCATTTAGAGGCATCCTTACGTCCCGTAAAACAAAACCTGCGATGCATTCAGCGTTGCAGATATAAGTTGGCAGATACTCTGACTGAGTGGAAGTAAGCAGATCGAACTGATTCAGTCTCACACTCACAGCAGCAGCAGACATAACCCCGGCCTGCAGGAGCTAACACTGAGCGACGCTCGCAGCTCAGCGGCTCGCAGCAGATCTGGTCATACGAAGCCGCTCCCACAAGACCTCAGCAGGACCGCCAGAAATCATGCAGCTATCAAACAGTGCTTCGTAAACAAGACTCAGGTTAATAAAACTAAGGCAGAGTTGTGCACAACACCCCAAAGAGCCCGACATGATAGCCTTTAATGAATATTCAAATAAATAAATGAAAATTCTGTTAAATATTTAATAGTCGTATCAGAGAGGAAGTTGTGCCGTATTAGCAGTGATTCATACGAGCAGAAAGCTGGAGGCAGCGATCTCTTCCTCTGAAATAATAAAGAGGCTGACGCTGCAGATCACTTGCTGTACTAATGCATATCCAATCTGCTTAATTGCTCTATTTGTTTGTCACTTGTAAGAAAAACCTTTGGATGATTATCTTTTACATGACTGAAAATTCATATTTCACATCCTGACAGCACCTGACCTCATCTTTTTTTCCTGTTACAAACAAGCAGAGCCTGTCCACGTGTAATGCTGTACGTGCTTTTTCTGAGTGCTTATTCACCATCTATTACATACAAAACAGCAAGAAAGTCATTTAACAAGCAGCATGAGCATCATATATGTATGGTTTCCCTCTGGGATGTTCAGGAGAGTAAACAGAGAGACAATCCCCACATGAAGGTAAACTTCTGCATCACTTATTCATATTAATTACCACTAAAAGGAGGATTAAACGTCACAAAAGGATCAAAACTATTCTGCATTTTCATCAGTTGGTTTTCTTTTTCATACAAACGGCTCATGGAAAGTTGAAAATTGGATTGATTTCAGTACACATTAACACACACACACACACACACACACACACACACACACACACACACACACTTGTACTGCACCAATCCCCTGAGGGGGCACCCGGGGTGGCCAATCAGCTGTCAGCAGCCACCCCTCTAGCTCCGCCCCTGCATGTTTTCAGTCCCCGTTTATGTTGCCGTTGCTTGTTGATCACATAGTTTTCCTACAATTATTTTAGGCAGAAAGAGGGAAGAAAAAAATAAGAACGCATTTCTTTGTGTTTTTATAAAGCAGCCACACATGCTGTAACGCACCTGCTGCAACACGCCTGCTGCAACACATCTGCTGCAACGCACCTGCTGCAACGCGCCTGCTGCAACACGCCTGCTGCAACGCGCCTGCTGCAACGCGCCTGCTTCAACGCGTCTGCTTCAATGCGCCTGCTGCAACACGCCTGCTGCAACACGCCTGCTGCAACACGCCTGCTGCAACACGCCTGCTGCAACGCGCCTGCTGCAACACGCCTGCTGCAACACGCCTGCTGCAACACGCCTGCTGCAACACATCTGCTGCAACGCACCTGCTGCAACACGCCTGCTGCAACACATCTGCTGCAACGCACCTGCTGCAACACGCCTGCTGCAACACGCCTGCTGCAACGCACCTGCTGCAACACGCCTGCTGCAACACATCTGCTGCAACGCACCTGCTGCAACGCGCCTGCTGCAACACGCCTGCTGCAACACGCCTGCTGCAACACATCTGCTGCAACGCACCTGCTGCAATGCGCCTGCTGCAACACGCCTGCTGCAACACGCTTGCTGCACTGCACCTGCTGCAACGCACCTGCTGCAATGCGCCTGCTGCAACACGCCTGCTGCAACACGCCTGCTTCAACGCGCCTGCTTCAATGCACCTGCTTCAACGCGCCTGCTGCAACACGCCTGCTGCAACACGCTTGCTGCACTGCACCTGCTGCAACACACCTGCTGCAAGAATCTCGCTATGTTTGTCCCGCGGCCCCCACGTGGTTCATCCATGTGAAAAACAAACCACAGAAATCATCACAATAATTTTCCTGCAATTCTTTCTGAATATGTCCAGTCAAATCAGCTGACATGTTTACATTTTATTCTGACTGGATGTTCGATCGGAACAAAAGTGCTCCATGAATGCAGCTAACGTACAGGATCAGTTGCAGTTTCACAAATACATTTATAGGACACAAATAAACCTCTTAAACATCTCAGCAACATTACAAAACAAAGCAAAATCCATCAAAAGCACATCAGCTTTACTGTAAAGTTACAACTCAGGACCAGGACATAGCTCACAACGTCCCTCTTTTCACCTCATATTTTATCAGTTTTACTCGATTATTTGTCTATTAATCACTGGTTTGAGTGAAATGACAGAAATATTGAGCTGAATTCAGTAAAAAGAAACAGTAAAAGAAAAGCTTTTGGTTTTCTCTGCTGCTTGACACATGAAGATTTACAGCAGCGGGATGGAATACGAGCTTTACTGTAGCTTTACTGTTACTATGATAATGTCACCGTTTAAATGACCTTCAATCGATTTGTTTAGTAGAAAACTATTTCATTTACATATTGCTCCTAAAAGGCATAAATCTGGTATTACTGGTGGTTTTGAACAACGGTACTGCTAAATTCGACATTTTTACACAATCTTTGTAAAAGAAGCTCAGCACATTACTGCTGGCATGTCTGCAACAGAAGTAGCAACCAAACTATATTAACAGTGTCAGAAATAATTGAAAAACCACCAAGTTGTGTCAGAAATGACACACCGCTCTGCTCATCGTCTGTCACTGGTGGCTAATGTAAAAGTGTAATTGGAGTTTGGGTTTTAAATTGCAGTTAGTGATTATCATGGAAAACAAAAGAACTTAAAACACTCCAGGCTGATGAGTGAAACTAAAGCTGGGATGAATGTGTGTACATCACATGGAAGTGTTTGACAGTCAACATTTAATCCTTCGGTTTGTCTCAGCTTTTTGTGACCCTTTCAGCTTCGCTCTCACACATCTCATACCCATGTGTGTGTGTGACAGGACAGAGGTATGAACACAGAACACAAGCAGGGAAAATCCACAGATGAGGAGTATCAGAAAAGGCACAAGTCGAGCACAGGTATTCAGTCCATTAAAACTCCATTTATGTACTGATATTATCAACTATTTCCAAGGAGATGCAGGGTGTGACTGTGTGGAGTCAACAGTTTACTTTTTCAGCTGATCTACAGATGTTTTCCAGCATTTCTATCCGTCCAGGAGGTTTACAGTCCAGACACATGTAGTGTTTATTCAGAGACTCTAGATGGTAAATCCACAATGATCCATGATAACGCCATGATTTATCACATCTTCATGAGTGCTGGTTTCATCAATGAAGACAAAATGATGCTGTTTGACAAACTTTTAATTTAGGACAGTAATGAGATGGTGACCAGCGAAACGTAGCTGTGATGACTCAAACGTGACAAGATGTGAGAGTTTTTTTCTTGACGATACGAGACTGGGAGGTCTGTCAGCAATCAAACATTTCAACCTGTTGTGGCACCATCTGACCGTTACATCTACAAAGGATCATCAACGCTGCTGAATCCTGTCCTGGTTTGGTGTTCCCCACCACCTGCATGCAGCGTACGTCGTCAGAGACTAGTCACATACACACTCATGCAACTGAGTTTATTATTTCACTGATAAACCATGGTGGCAGCATCAACATGGTGGCATCAACATGGTGGCATCAACATGATGGCATCAACATGGTGGCATCAACATGGTGGCATCAACATGATGGCATCAACATGATGGCATCAACATGGTGGCATCAACATGGTGGCATCAACATGGTGGCATCAACATGGTAGCATCAACAAGGTGGCATCAACATGGTGGCATCAACATGGTGGCATCAACATGGTAGCATCAACATGGTGGCATCAACATGGTGGCATCAACATGGTGGCATCAACATGGTAGCATCAACATGGTGGCATCAACATGGTGGCATCAACATGGTAGCATCAACATGGTGGCATCAACATGGTGGCATCAACAAGGTGGCATCAACATGATGGCATCAACATGGTGGCATCAACATGGTGGCATCAACATGATGGCATCAACATGATGGCATCAACATGGTGGCATCAACATGGTAGCATCAACATGGTGGCATCAACATGGTGGCATCAACATGGTGGCATCAACATGGTGGCATCAACATGATGGCATCAACATGATGGCATCAACATGGTGGCATCAACATGGTGGCATCAACATGGTGGCATCAACATGGTGGCATCAACATGATGGCATCAACATGGTAGCATCAACATGATGGCATCAACATGGTAGCATCAACATGGTGGCATCAACATGATGGCATCAACATGGTGGCATCAACATGGTGGCATCAACATGGTGGCATCAACATGGTGGCATCAACATGATGGCATCAACATGGTGGCATCAACATGGTGGCATCAACATGGTGGCATCAACAAGGTGGCATCAACATGGTGGCATCAACATGATGGCATCAACATGGTGGCATCAACATGGTGGCATCAACATGGTGGCATCAACAAGGTGGCATCAACATGGTGGCATCAACAAGGTAGCATCAACATGATGGCATCAACATGGTGGCATCAACATGGTGGCATCAACATGGTGGCATCAACATGATGGCATCAACATGATGGCATCAACATGGTGGCATCAACATGGTGGCATCAACAAGGTGGCATCAACATGGTGGCATCAACATGGTGGCATCAACAAGGTGGCATCAACATGGTGGCATCAACAAGGTAGCATCAACATGGTGGCATCAACATGGTGGCATCAACATGGTGGCATCAACATGATGGCATCAACATGGTGGCATCAACATGGTGGCATCAACATGGTGGCATCAACAAGGTGGCATCAACATGGTGGCATCAACATGGTGGCATCAACATGGTGGCATCAACATGATGGCATCAACATGGTGGCATCAACATGATGGCATCAACATGGTGGCATCAACAAGGTAGCATCAACATGATGGCATCAACATGGTGGCATCAACATGGTGGCATCAACATGGTGGCATCAACATGATGGCATCAACATGATGGCATCAACATGGTGGCATCAACATGGTGGCATCAACATGATGGCATCAACATGATGGCATCAACAAGGTGGCATCAACATGGTGGCATCAACAAGGTAGCATCAACATGATGGCATCAACATGGTGGCATCAACATGGTGGCATCAACATGGTGGCATCAACATGGTGGCATCAACATGATGGCATCAACATGGTGGCATCAACATGGTGGCATCAACATGGTGGCATCAACATGGTGGCATCAACATGGCAGCATCAACATGGTGGCATCA
This sequence comes from Telmatherina bonti, assembly GCF_933228915.1. Lineage (NCBI taxonomy): Eukaryota > Metazoa > Chordata > Actinopteri > Atheriniformes > Telmatherinidae > Telmatherina > Telmatherina bonti. Next base: position 4,354,946 of record NC_136624.1, read on the forward strand.
ACAAGGTGGCATCAACATGGTGGCATCAACATGGTGGCATCAACAAGGTGGCATCAACATGGTGGCATCAACATGGTGGCATCAACATGGTGGCATCATCAACATGGCGGCAGCATCGACATGGCGGCATCAACATGGTGGCATCAACATGGCGGCAGCATCAACATGGTGGTCAATTGCAGAGCGAGACAATAATTATGGCCACAAACTAGGTGAAGAAATACCAGTAAGCTGATCCCAAATCTCCTCTCTGGTATTTTTTCAATTGTGTCACAACAGGTCCTGCTAACATATCATGGCTGTTACTTAACGATGAATAAATCCCATAGCAAGCCTAAGGTTTTCCTCATAACTCCAGGTGAAAGCGGAAGTTAGCGTGGTTGTTCTAACATCAGCTCATTAGCTTCTGTACAGTTTGTCATGTGAAGAACATGCGAGTGTTACGCATTGTCCTACCCCCTTATGTTTGAGTGACTTGGTCTTTCTGTGCCGTTAGCGGCATGTTTAGCCATGTTCACATTCACTCCATGTGTCAGGCAGTATAGTATGTTAAAGATGCATCAGGTAACTTTCCAACTTTAAAAAATGATGATGAAGTCACTTCCTGTCAAACTTTCCACCAATCAGAGAGCTTAGACTGACACTAATGGTAAATCAGGAGCAGCCAAAGATCAGAAAAATAATGATCCTTAATAGCTGGAATAAAGCAAAACTCACCAAAACAAACTGAGCTGCATGTGGTTGGTGGGCACAGTAGGCAGATAGGAGCAGAAATAACTGTAAATATAAAAAATAAGCAGGAACAAGTGTGGAAACATAGAAACAGTGTGTGTGTGTGTTTCAGATGTGAGAGAATGATGTGCAGATGAGAAACGACTTGGTCGCTGCTGATCTGTGTGTTATTTCTACAAACTTCTGGTTGCTCTTTATGCTGCTTTATCTATTTTACATCATTTCAGCCTCAGAATCTGACAGCTGAGAAAGTCCTGAAGAGGAAAAAGAAAAGCAGGTTTGCCAAACCGAGCAGAAAATGGCTTCAAGTTTAGAGAATGACTGATGCGGTCTTGTTTTGTTCAGTTGTGTGTTAACACAATGCTGCTCAGCAGCCTGCGAAGGGTTAGAAGGTCATTTCCAAACTATTTGGAGTCCATCATACAGCGAGAAGCTGTCAATCTCATCAGGAGTGGATGTCTGAGGAAGTTCAGAACAAGGTCAGGGCTGAACTTGGCTCAACAAAACCCAAAAGCTACAGCTCCGACTTGCAGGCCTCAGTTAGCATGTTCACCGTTAAAGAATACATCAAAAAGAGACGTTCATGACAGCAGACGTACAAAAGGACTAAAGAAGTATGGTTGCTTTGGAAGGACTGCAGGAGGAAAGTCATGGTCTGCAGAGATGTGGACCATCAGCAAAACAAAGGAAATCGTGTTTAATAAAGAACAGCGGGGAGAACTACTCACAACCGACCAGCCAATGACAACTGGAGCCAGCTGGTAGAAATACACAGAAAGCTCAACAAGATGCAGGTCAAATAAATCATCTAAATGAACAAACAGGAAACAAGGAAAACTTCAAAATAAAACAGGAAACCAGGACGAAGACAAAAACTCCACACCGTGACAGACGTGTCCTCATACCAAAAAGAGCAGAGCAGCACAGCTTTGGCTTGTAAAACTGCCTCAAAACGACCCACAGGACTCCTGGAGCAACGACGTTTCATGTGAAAATACAACAAGAACATGTCAGACATGGTGGCGGGAGGATGATTATGTGGGCTGTGTTCTGGACACCTTGTAGAGATGAAGTGGGACATGAAACCGTCCGGAGAGCAACGGGATCCTCAGACAAAAGAGCAAATGCATGTCAACAAGCCTTTTTTAAGGAAAAAGAAAAAGCTTGAAGTAAAGTTGTGCTCAGTGTGAGTATTCATGTCAGAAATGATCCATAAACCAACATGCAACCCAGTTTGGAGGCGCTGAGTCTCTGGTCATGGCTCCTTTCTGAGCAGATTTTCCCTTCAGCTCATCCATCAGGAAACTGTTTCCCCACACGGGCAGCACTCCATCTTCTGGCCGTTCATACAGTCAGCCCTTCACACAAACCCCACTTGCAAAAAGTAAATATATATGTAGCCTTTTCAACAGAAGAGTGGTGCCAGGAACCTGCTCTCGATACGAGAGACAGATAGCATCCTGCAGAACACGATCAGCCTCAAGCTGCTGTTGCAAAAGCTAATTTCATGTCTTTTCCTCCCATTTCAATTACATGATGTCTTATCTTTACAGTATATGATGCAAAACTATGGAATAATCTTTAGGAAGAACTCAAACAATATCCAGGTTAAAAAAAAAAGACTTGTAAAAACCAGCGTGTACACATTCACACACACACACACACACAGCAGTCTACAACATGGGAAAGTGACTGTAAACGTTGCTGTTAGAGCAACACTGTGAGGAAGCGAAAGCTGTGCTTAGAAAGAGGGAAATAACTTCATTCTAACTGATTTTTTCCCGTGTTTTACTTGTGTTATATCTGTTTAAAATAAATTTAACATGTAAAAATGCGACTGTTTTGTCCCTTTAGGGAGGTGTTTAGCTCGTCTGAAGAGCTGACGGCATGGATCTGCAAGTCCTGCATGGTATGAAGGGAAAGACTGAAACTGAAACCAGTCCGACCTCCAGCCGACACCAGTTGGACATTTGGGTCCTAAAAATGTAAAATATGAACATGTTTGTTGTCACTGCTGACATATTTTCCCTGCCAGGTTGCATCGCAGCACACTGGTCAAAGTGAACTACGTCAGACGTGCAGCGACACATGCAGACAACGTGCACGGGAAGATGCGACCTGCAATCTGGGGATGTTACGTGTGAGATGAGAGGGTTCAGAAACAGGCTGAATGCATGCTGAGCAATGAGACGCAGGGTTTCCCTCATCGACGAGGCCTCTTTCATCTTGGTGATTCCTGTAATTCCCGTTGATTAGACACGCTGAGTGATTCCACTGATGCTCTGAGGTGACCACTACTATTTGTAAAGGAGATAAATTAAAGTCCTCCATCAAACTGTGATCAATGCGGCAGAGCCTCCGGCTGAAATGGGCACGGCGGTGTAATGACGCTATAATTCAGCTTTACTGCCTGCTAAGTGAATGACGGACATCTGAAAAAGTTCTTCTCCGTCAACGTGAGCGATTCAACCTTTTCCTTCACGTCTGTTTCCAAATAATTACACCTGCATCAACAGTCATTTTTATTATTCACTGATTGACTGATTCATTTAATAATTAATTGATTTATTGATTGGATCACTAAATCACTGCTTGAGTAAAGACTGTAGCAACTTCATGTCCTCCAGTTTAAACAGCTGGTTCTTTACGTAGAACATGTTTACATACAAGATGTTTACATGTTTGTTTACATACAAGATGTTTATGGGTATGTTTACATACAAGATGTTTACGTGTTTACATATAAGATGTTTACGTGTATGTTTTAATAGAATATGTTTACATGTATGTTTACATACAAGACGTTTACATACAAGATGTTTACATGTATGTTTACATACAAGATGTTTACATGTTTGTTTACATACAAGATGTTTATGAGTATGTTTACATACAAGATGTTTACGTGTTTACATATAAGATGTTTACGTGTATGTTTTAATAGAATATGTTTACATGTATGTTTACATACAAGACGTTTACATACAAGATGTTTACATGTATGTTTACATACAAGATGTTTACATGTTTGTTTACATACAAGATGTTTACGTGTTTACATATAAGATGTTTACGTGTATGTTTTAATAGAATATGTTTACATGTATGTTTACATACAAGACGTTTACATACAAGATGTTTACATGTATGTTTACATACAAGATGTTTACATGTATGTTTACATACAAGATGTTTACATACAAGATGTTTACATGTATGTTTACATACAAGACGTTTACATACAAGATGTTTACATGTATGTTTTCATAGAATATGTTTACATGTATGTTTACATACAAGACGTTTACATACAAGATGTTTACATGTATGTTTACATACAAGATGTTTACATGTATGTTTACATACAAGATGTTTACATTCAAGATGTTTACATGTATGTTTACATACAAGATGTTTACATGTATGTTTACATACAAGACGTTTACATACAAGATGTTTACATGTATGTTTACATACAAGATGTTTACATGTATGTTTACATACAAGACGTTTACATACAAGATGTTTACATGTATGTTTACATACAAGATGTTTACATTCAAGATGTTTACATGTATGTTTACATACAAGATGTTTACATACAAGATGTTTACATGTATGTTTACATACAAGACGTTTACATACAAGATGTTTACATGTATGTTTACATACAAGATGTTTACATGTATGTTTACATACAAGACGTTTACATACAAGATGTTTACATGTATGTTTACATACAAGATGTTTACATTCAAGATGTTTACATGTATGTTTACATACAAGATGTTTACATGTATGTTTACATACAAGATGTTTACATTCAAGATGTTTACATGTATGTTTACATACAAGATGTTTACATGTATGTTTACATACAAGATGTTTACATTCAAGATGTTTACATGTATGTTTACATACAAGATGTTTACATGTATGTTTACATACAAGATGTTTACATACAAGATGTTTACATACAATATGTTTACATGTATGTTTACATACAAGACGTTTACATTCAAGATCTTTACATGTATGTTTACATACAAGATGTTTACATGTATATTTACATACAAGATGTTTACATGTATGTTTACATACAAGATGTTTACATGTATGTTTACATACAAGTTGAACATGTTGTGCATGACACACTTAACATGCTAACACACATGTCCATGAATGAACAGCAGCTTGTTTCTTTCCACACTGAGATGTGAGGACATCCCTTCACTTCCTGAGAGTCTCCTCACCCACATGGGGCATGTTACCATAGCAACCTCTCAACTGATGCAAATGACCGATTCATTTAAACAAAATGCTGCACCTAGCTGTCATTGTTTAGCACTAGTTCACCAGAAAGTCATGTCAAGACACTTTTTCAGATACAAACAGATTGTGGTCCAACTCGGATCCAGTGAAAACAAGCCTGTTATGTGATGATGCACATTCCAGTGTGTTCTTATAAGCCAGGTCATTAAAACAGACTGTATTACTACGTACTGCAGCCAAGAAGCGTCTTTTTTCTTCTATTAACGTCTTGTTTTATTGATTCATGAAAAATTAATCCTGCTTCTGAACTCATTGTTTGCATATTCTAATAATCCTCTGAATCAACAAGCTCTGACTTTACTGTGAGTTGAGACAGACTGGAAGTCTTTTATGTGCTTTACTTCTAAGTATTAAAATGATGAAGATAATAAGACCTAATCCTCACTGTGAGGTATTCTAACAAAGTTTTAGTCGTGACAGTCACTCAGCTCAATGATGAAACTTATTTAAACATCATACGCCTGGAAAGTCATGTTGTCATGCAGGTGTCGCTTTATGTTCTGGGGCCACATCCAGCTGCTCTCCAGAGGTTGGACCAGTAAGACAGCAGCGTAATTACCTACACATAATGAAAAGTCCTTCTCTCTTCGTTTTAGTCCAACAAGAACATTATCAGGATGTTTACGTTGAATTATCTGTCCTTCCAGAAAACAGGAAGAAGAACCAAAAACCTCTGGAGAGAATAACTATTTCATTTCATTGTTTGGGCTCTTTTGACGCGGATGCTTCTCTGTACGTAACCAGAACGCAGAGACACTTTCTGACAACGTGAGAAACATTCCTAACAAAAGTTTTCTTTTTCCAGCATCATAACATCCAGAACTGCAGTCATGTATAACCAGACAGATTTACTCTACCAAGCAAGACGTGTCATATATGAGGCTGACTTTGATATTTTAAATAGTTTTATTATTATTTTTATTGTAATCATCAGTCCTGATATGGCAACGCTGAACCTGGCAGGGAGGAGAAGCAAGGAAAGAAAGGAGAGGAGAGAAAGGTACAGAATGACTGTGTGGAAGTTGTCGAAGCTGCCAGAATCACAGTTTTCACAAAGACAATAGAAACTGCTAAACAACTACTACAGCAGTACTGTAGTAGTTGTTTAGCAGTAGTACTGTACTGTACTACTGTAGTACAGTACTACAGTACTACTGTAGTACTGTACTACTGTAGTACTGTAGTAGTTGTTTAGCAGTAGTACTGTACTACAGTACTACAGTAGTACAGTACTACTGTAGTACTGTAGTAGTTGTTTAGCAGTAGTACTGTAGTACTACTGTAGTACTGTAGTACTGTAGTAGTTGTTTAGCAGTAGTACTGTACTACAGTACTACAGTAGTACAGTACTACTGTAGTACTGTAGTAGTTGTTTAGCAGTAGTACTGTAGTACTACTGTAGTACAGTAGTACTGTAGTACAGTACTACAGTACTACTGTAGTACTGTACTACTGTAGTACTGTAGTAGTTGTTTAGCAGTAGTACTGTACTACAGTACTACAGTAGTACAGTACTACTGTAGTACTGTAGTAGTTGTTTAGCAGTAGTACTGTAGTACTACTGTAGTACTGTAGTACTGTAGTACAGTACTACTGTAGTAGTTGTTTAGCAGTAGTACTGTACAGTACTACTGTAGTACTGTACTACTGTAGTACTGTACAGTACTACAGTAGTACTGTACAGTACTACTGTAGTACTACAGTACTACTGTAGTACTGTACAGTACTACAGTAGTACAGTACTACAGTAGTACTGTACAGTACTACTGTAGTACTGTACTACTGTAGTACTGTACAGTACTACAGTAGTACAGTACTACAGTAGTACTGTACAGTACTACTGTAGTACTGTACTACTGTAGTACTGTAGTAGTTGTTTAGCAGTAGTACTGTAGTACTACAGTACTACTGTAGTAGTTGTTTAGCAGTAGTACTGTACAGTACTACTGTAGTACTGTACTACTGTAGTACTGTACAGTACTACAGTAGTACTGTACAGTACTACTGTAGTACTACAGTACTACTGTAGTACTGTACAGTACTACAGTAGTACAGTACTACAGTAGTACTGTACAGTACTACTGTAGTACTGTACTACTGTAGTACTGTAGTAGTTGTTTAGCAGTAGTACTGTACTACAGTACTACAGTAGTACAGTACTACTGTAGTACTGTAGTAGTTGTTTAGCAGTAGTACTGTAGTACTACTGTAGTACTGTAGTACTGTAGTAGTTGTTTAGCAGTAGTACTGTACTACAGTACTACAGTAGTACAGTACTACTGTAGTACTGTAGTAGTTGTTTAGCAGTAGTACTGTAGTACTACTGTAGTACAGTAGTACTGTAGTACAGTACTACAGTACTACTGTAGTACTGTACTACTGTAGTACTGTAGTAGTTGTTTAGCAGTAGTACTGTACTACAGTACTACAGTAGTACAGTACTACTGTAGTACTGTAGTAGTTGTTTAGCAGTAGTACTGTAGTACTACTGTAGTACTGTAGTACTGTAGTACAGTACTACTGTAGTAGTTGTTTAGCAGTAGTACTGTACAGTACTACTGTAGTACTGTACTACTGTAGTACTGTACAGTACTACAGTAGTACTGTACAGTACTACTGTAGTACTACAGTACTACTGTAGTACTGTACAGTACTACAGTAGTACAGTACTACAGTAGTACTGTACAGTACTACTGTAGTACTGTACTACTGTAGTACTGTAGTAGTTGTTTAGCAGTAGTACTGTAGTACTACAGTACTACTGTAGTAGTTGTTTAGCAGTAGTACTGTACAGTACTACTGTAGTACTGTACTACTGTAGTACTGTACAGTACTACAGTAGTACTGTACAGTACTACTGTAGTACTACAGTACTACTGTAGTACTGTACAGTACTACAGTAGTACTGTACTACAGTAGTACTGTACAGTACTACTGTAGTACTGTACTACTGTAGTACTGTACAGTACTACAGTAGTACAGTACTACAGTAGTACTGTACAGTACTACTGTAGTACTGTACTACTGTAGTACTGTAGTAGTTGTTTAGCAGTAGTACAGTAGTACAGTCCTACTGGATACATAAAGTAGAAGAATAATGATTTGCAGGAGAACAACGTTATGAAACGTTTCTGCAGAGAAACTTAACGACACACAAACATCAGCAACGTTTAGTGGGAAGCAGATGGAAAAAGGAGAACGTTTGTGGGCATGCACGTGTAAATGTGCACGTGTGAATGTACACGTGTAAACGTGCATGTATTACTGTACACGTGTAAATGTGCACATGTGAACGTGTGCTTCCAAGAGGACCACGCCCTGAAGCATCAGGGAGGAGTACCAGGTGGGCCATGGGGGCCAAAGTGTGAGCTGCATGGAGAGCCCCCCCCCCAATCACCTCTCGACCAACCAACCCTCCAGTCCACCGGCCTGCCCTCCATCCAAAACCCCTCCCAGTCCCAGTCCTTGTCCACCCAGGTCTCCCAGTAAACAGACATGCTGACAAACATTTTTCCTTCCTGATGAAGATTTTCTGCTGAAATCAGAATAATTCCAGATTCTTTCTATTTTCCTCCTGATGTTCACTGAAAATGCTTGGAAAGTGTCTGAGTGTTAAAATCCCGGCCATGTTTCCATTCTGCGACGTTAAACTGAGGTTAAACTCCTCTCTGGTCCGTCTCTCTGCCGTTGCGAACCAGTTTTTACCGTCAAATCCAGGATTAACTGAAGGCTGAGCAGTAATGCAGTCTGGGATTGGAGGCATTTAGATGACAGTAGTTTACTTTAACAATGACATCCTTGTTGAGTGGATCCTACATTCTTATTATTTTATATCCATGAGAGAAAATACACGACTAATCCACCTGAAGCTGCTCCTCTGAAAACCTGAGCTTTCATACCGCCACCTAACCCAAATACATATGAATAAGGACTCCGACTTCACAAAGGCAGCTTTGGCATGCATCAAAAGTTCTTAATAAGATACTTTACCTGCAAGGCGCCCTATAAGTGACTGCAGCAGCAGCAGTTTCCATAGCAACATCATCTTCAATTTTGTAGGGTCAAAGTATTCTCCCATCCAATTACAACGCATGGAATCTGATTGACACCTCTCTGGTTTTCCGATCTGTGGAAAGAGAAACAGAGATGAGTTGGATTTATGGCTCGTATTAGCAGAAAATCATTTCTGATCGCAGAGAAACATTCAGCAGAGCTTGTCATCATCATCTTCTACCTTCAGAACAAATAAATAAGAGAAAACAAAGCGAAACTGGATTCATGTTCTTCAGATTCGTTCTGTGGGAGTGGGCTGGGTGGGACATGAATGTGGAAGATCTGCACGTTCATTTCCATATCTGCAGCAGCACAAGTAACGGCTGCTTTTAAGTGGATTTGAAAGAAATTCACTCCGAATTTTTCAGCCTTCTCGCATGAGGCCTCGTGGCTTTCATGCTCAGAAACGTGGAAAGCAAAAGGAGAAAGAGGTGGAACACTGGGAAAGGAGAAAAAAGGAGAATTTTTCCTCCCGGAGGAAGGAGTTGAAGGTGCCCCGAAGCACCAGCGACCTTGGTGACAGGAAAAGAGCGTCGGGTGGAAATGAACTCCAAACGGGGACATTCAGTAATCTGAATACAACAAGACATTAAGTAACAAAAAACAGATCTTTTTATCCCTGTTACAAATATGCACATGTTGAATTTTAGGTCATTTCTTCCAGCTTTCTTCTGATGATAACTTCTGCAAAGCGGCTTCTCTAGTTATCTCCATATTGTTATTCTCCATATAGTTATTCTCCATATTGTTATTCTCCATATTGTTATTCTCCATATTGTTATTCTCCATATAGTTATTCTCCATATTGCTATTCTCCATATTGCTATTCTCCATATTGTTATTCTCCATATTGTTATTCTCCATATTGTCATTCTCCATATTGTTATTCTCCATATTTTTATTCTCCATATTGTTATTCTCCATATAGTTATTCTCCATATTGCTATTCTCCATATTGTTATTCTCCATATTATTCTCCATATTGTTATTCTCCATATTGCTATTCTCCATATTGTTATTCTCCATATTATTCTCCATATTGTTATTCTCCATATTGTCATTCTCCATATTGTTATTCTCCATATTTTTATTCTCCATATTGTTATTCTCCATATAGTTATTCTCCATATTGCTATTCTCCATATTGTTATTCTCCATATTATTCTCCATATTGTTATTCTCCATATTGCTATTCTCCATATTGTTATTCTCCATATTGCTATTCTCCATATTGTTATTCTCCATATTGCTATTCTCCATATTGTTATTCTCCATATTGTTATTCTCCATATTGCTATTCTCCATATTGCTATTCTCCATATTGTTATTCTCCATATTGCTATTCTCCATATTGTTATTCTCCATATTGCTATTCTCCATATTGTTATTCTCCATATTGTTATTCTCCATATTGCTATTCTCCATATTGCTATTCTCCATATTGTTACTCTCCATATTGTTATTCTCGATATTGCTATTCTCCATATTGTTATTCTCCATATTGTTATTCTCCATATTGTTATTCTCCATATTGCTATTCTCCATATTGCTATTCTCCATATTGTTATTCTCCATATTGTTATTCTCCATATTGTTATTCTCCATATTGCTATTCTCCATATTGTTATTCTCCATATTGCTATTCTCCATATTGTTATTCTCCATATTGCTATTCTCCATATTGTTATTCTCCATATTGCTATTCTCCATATTGCTATTCTCCATATTGCTATTCTCCATATTGTTATTCTCCATATTGCTATTCTCGATATTGCTATTCTCCATATTGTTATTCTCGATATTGCTATTCTCCATATTGCTATTCTCCATATTGTTATTCTCCATATTGTTATTCTCCATATTGCTATTCTCCATATTGTTATTCTCCATATTGCTATTCTCCATATTGTTATTCTCCATATTGTTATTCTCCATATTGTTATTCTCCATATTGTTATTCTCCATATTGTTATTCTCCATATTGCTATTCTCGATATTGCTATTCTCCATATTGTTATTCTCGATATTGCTATTCTCCATATTGCTATTCTCCATATTGTTATTCTCCATATTGTTATTCTCCATATTGCTATTCTCCATATTGTTATTCTCCATATTGCTATTCTCCATATTGTTATTCTCCATATTGTTATTCTCCATATTGTTATTCTCCATATTGTTATTCTCCATATTGCTATTCTCCATATTGCTATTCTCCATATTGTTATTCTCCATATTGCTATTCTCCATATTGTTATTCTCCATATTGCTATTCTCCATATTGTTATTCTCCATATTGTTATTCTCCATATTGTTATTCTCCATATTGCTATTCTCCATATTGTTATTCTCCATATTGCTATTCTCCATATTGTTATTCTCCATATTGTTATTCTCCATATTGTTATTCTCCATATTGCTATTCTCCATATTTTCATTCTCCATATTGTTATTCTCCATATTGTTATTCTCCATATTGCTATTCTCCATATTGCTATTCTCCATATTGTTATTCTCCATATTGCTATTCTCCATATTGTTATTCTCCATATTGTTATTCTCCATATTGCTATTCTCCATATTGTTATTCTCCATATTGTTATTCTCCATATTGTTATTCTCCATATTGCTATTCTCCATATTGTTATTCTCCATATTGTTATTCTCCATATTGTTATTCTCCATATTGTTATTCTCCATATTGCTATTCTCCATATTTTCATTCTCCATATTGTTATTCTCCATATTGTTATTCTCCATATTGCTATTCTCCATATTGCTATTCTCCATATTGTTATTCTCCATATTGCTATTCTCCATATTGTTATTCTCCATATTGTTATTCTCCATATTGTTATTCTCCATATTGCTATTCTCCATATTGTTATTCTCCATATTGCTATTCTCCATATTGCTATTCTCCATATTGCTATTCTCCATATTGTTATTCTCCATATTGTTATTCTCCATATTGCTATTCTCCATATTGTTATTCTCCATATTGTTATTCTCCATATTGCTATTCTCCATATTGCTATTCTCCATATTGTTATTCTCCATATTGTTATTCTCCATATTGTTATTCTCCATATTGCTATTCTCCATATTGTTATTCTCCATATTGTTATTCTCCATATTGATATTCTCCATATTGTTATTCTCCATATTGTTATTCTCCATATTGCTATTCTCCATATTGTTATTCTCCATATTGTTATTCTCCATATTGTTATTCTCCATATTGTTATTCTCCATATTGCTATTCTCCATATTGTTATTCTCCATATTGTTATTCTCCATATTGATATTCTCCATATTGTTATTCTCCATATTGTTATTCTCCATATTGCTATTCTCCATATTGCTATTCTCCATATTGCTATTCTCCATATTGTTATTCTCCATATTGTTATTCTCCATATTGTTATTCTCCATATTGTTATTCTCCATATTGCTATTCTCCATATTGTTATTCTCCATATTGTTATTCTCCATATTGCTATTCTCCATATTGTTATTCTCCATATTGTTATTCTCCATATTGTTATTCTCCATATTGTCATTCTCCATATTATTCTCCATATTGTTATTCTCCATATTGCTATTCTCCATATTGTTATTCTCCATATTGTTATTCTCCATATTGTTATTCTCCATATTGCTATTCTCCATATTGTTATTCTCCATATTGTTATTCTCCATATTGCTATTCTCCATATTGTTATTCTCCATATTGTTATTCTCCATATTGTTATTCTCCATATTGTCATTCTCCATATTGTTATTCTCCATATTTTTATTCTCCATATTGTTATTCTCCATATTGCTATTCTCCATATTGCTATTCTCCATATTGTTATTCTCCATATTGTTATTCTCGATATTGCTATTCTCCATATTGTTATTCTCCATATTGTTATTCTCCATATTGTTATTCTCCATATTGCTATTCTCCATATTGTTATTCTCCATATTGTTATTCTCCATATTGCTATTCTCCATATTGTTATTCTCCATATTGCTATTCTCCATATTGTTATTCTCCATATTGCTATTCTCCATATTGTTATTCTCCATATTGCTATTCTCCATATTGTTATTCTCCATATTATTCTCCATATTGCTATTCTCCATATTGCTATTCTCCATATTGTTATTCTCCATATTGCTATTCTCCATATTGTTATTCTCCATATTGCTATTCTCCATATTGTTATTCTCCATATTGCTATTCTCCATATTGTTATTCTCCATATTGTTATTCTCCATATTGTTATTCTCCATATTGTTATTCTCCATATTGCTATTCTCCATATTGTTATTCTCCATATTGTTATTCTCCATATTGCTATTCTCCATATTGTCATTCTCCATATTGTTATTCTCCATATTGTTATTCTCCATATTGTTATTCTCCATATTGCTATTCTCCATATTGCTATTCTCCATATTGTTATTCTCCATATTGCTATTCTCCATATTGTTATTCTCCATATTGCTATTCTCCATATTGTTATTCTCCATATTGTTATTCTCCATATTGTTATTCTCCATATTATTCTCCATATTGCTATTCTCCATATTGCTATTCTCCATATTGTTATTCTCCATATTGCTATTCTCCATATTGTTATTCTCCATATTGCTATTCTCCATATTGTTATTCTCCATATTGCTATTCTCCATATTGTTATTCTCCATATTGTTATTCTCCATATTGTTATTCTCCATATTTTTATTCTCCATATTGTTATTCTCCATATTGTTATTCTCCATATTGTTATTCTCCATATTGTCATTCTCCATATTGTTATTCTCCATATTGCTATTCTCCATATTGTTATTCTCCATATTGTTATTCTCCATATTGTTATTCTCCATATTGTCATTCTCCATATTGTTATTCTCCATATTTTTATTCTCCATATTGTTATTCTCCATATAGTTATTCTCCATATTGCTATTCTCCATATTGTGTGCAGTGTGTTCTAAAAGACACCTTCCTGTTTAAAAACATCTTATTTTACTTGCAGGCACCATCAGATGAGGAAAACACAACACTTTAAAGGAACATTTCTTTTAATTTACTATTGTTTACTGGACAACATCACTGTTTGCATTTATATATTTATTAATAATGTATTATGAATTCTGCTAATAAGATGATACATTCTCGTAAGCAAAGAATATGAAATATTTAGGGCAGTAGAAGTGAATTCCAAAAAGTTCAGTCAATGGAATGAACACATATATTTATTACAGATTTTCTACACTTAACCAGTTATTCATACTATATTAAAAATCCAAAATTTTGTCTTTTCTGAGAATAGAAGCTGAATGTTGGAGCCTTGTCAGTGAGCTGAAGTGAAGTGCCAGATATTTTTCAGGCTTTGCATGTAGAAGTTTTATCGCCAGGTGTCCAGAAACATGGTGAGTATTGGTGTGATGTTGAAGATCCAGAACTGACATGATGTCTGTGAGGGAATCATGTTGGCATGATGTCTGCTGACTTCAGGAGGAGCTGTTTCTCACACACTTAACAAATGTTGGCCATGAACACAAACATTTGTTATCTGGGGGTCGTGTCTCAAAAACCTTACGAACTACTCCTTTAGACGACATACGATGCAAGAAGTGCATCAACGAATGTCTCAGCACCTCCAAACCTGGCATTGCTGCATCACTGATCATGTGGAAATACTGAAGTTCATTCTGAGTGAAGCTACAGAACAAAGCAGGATGTGAAGAATGTACGTTTATTATTTATCCAGTAAACTGGCGTCTTTAAGGAACAGAAGATGTTTTATGTAAAATTGGGAGGCTGCCTCTGGAACAGCTGCACTTTTCTAAGAATGAAAACATTTTCCTTGGTAAGAAGCCATGTCTGCTTTTAGCACACTTCCTCGGGGAAGCACACGGCATTCATTTAGTTTGTCCTGGTTAAAACAGATCTGAGGAATGCTTGTCAAATCCATAATCATAACTCTAATTTGCCATTATCAGAAAGCTGCTGTTCCACACCTGCAGAGATGCTCCACAGCACAAAGTTTGGAAGCACTCGGAGAGAAAGAGTGAGGTAAAACTACAAAGGAACTCAGAGGAAGGTATCAGAAAGTATTTGAGTAGGCCACGCTCTCATTAATCTCAGATTTGCTAGCTTCCGGCTCAGTCTTCTGTCTCCACCTACAGAAACGAGGGCTTTTATCTCCATACATCATTTGGAGGGTTGTCAGGATCTGTCTCAGGTGCATCAGCGGTGCCAAGCTGTGCTTTACTCTTACAGAGCCCTGTTATGCATATTAAAGCATGCCTGATGAAGCCACCAAGGTCTGTGCCTATTAGGCTAAGGCTTGTTTAGCCTGCGCCGTTCGCTTAACATGACACACCAGTGTTAGCTTATCTAATTAGATGTAGCACATGTATTAGTTCACTTCATTTGTTTAAAATCACAAGAGACTGAAGATGAAAGATTTTTTATTATTAGTTTTCTGTATATATGATAGGAACAAAGAGAAAACATGAAAAAAGGGAGATGCTTCTGACTTTTCTTTTATCAACAATGTAATATATATGGAAGTAATGTTTCGAGCAATGTTTCCACCTGTAGCTGAAGCAACAGACTGGACTTGCTAATGGCAACGACACAAAGACAAGCTAGCAGTATTTCATTGAACTGGACAATAAAGTCACTGCACGTTATGCAGGATGAAGCTAGCTTACAAGCAGCATGTAGCTCACCTGGTCAAGCAGCCGGCCCACATGCAGAGGCTACAGCCTCCAACACACCCAGGCCACTTTGGGTCCCATCGAGCCGCTTTCTCTCTGACCCATCAGGGATTTTTCTAGCAGCCAAATGCAAACCAGCAGGGTAAGGATGGTAGCCAGTGGTCCCTGAGTTCATGTCATCCCATGTGGAAGTGTGTGTGCAATTGCGGAGAGCAGTGCACTTTGTGCTGGGTTAGAGTTAAATCTGATTTCTTGCTTTGCCAAAGTATCATACTTGTAATTTTTTATGATATCTTGGCATTTTATGTGGAACGATCGGCCCTGCAGCAACCCAACAAACCCAGTAACACACAACCTTCATATTACTGGTTAAGCATGATCCATCAGAGTGTAATGCTTAAACGTCTTCCCTGCTGGTGGATGGCAATGACTGTATTCCACCTAAACAATTAAAGTGGTTGTTAATTCACAGTACCAGTCAAAGGTTTGGACACACTTTTCCATCAAATCCTATGGGACGGTGTGTCCAAACTTTTGACAGGTAGTTGTCGGCCAAACTTATAAGATCGTTTCTTTCTGATTTTCCTTGACTTAAGTTTGAAGCTGTTCTAAAATACCAGTAAGGATATAAAGGCTTTTATCTGTGCGTGTACACACACACACACACAGTCAGTACGAGGCATCATTAATGATACCCTCACAGGAGGCTTAACACACTTATTCACACAGTTAGATATTTCTGGGACATTAATAACACCTGCCTGAATGTTATGTCTTATAAGTAAGGTATAATGCTCAATGAGGTGTCCATTATCAGAAATTATTGGACGACATGGAGGCGTGAACCGTCCGACTGTTTACTGTTAAAATAATGTTTTTAACAAAAAGCAGCTGAGCGGACTATTTAATGTCTCTTGTTGTGGCGTTGCCAAGGTAACCGCCGTTTGCAGCACCTGCAGCTTGTTTGGCAGCAGATACTATTGCAACAAATCACTGATGATGGTGATGATGGGATGTGTGTGACTGTGTGGTCCAGGGAGCTCAGTGTGTATGAATGTGTGAGTGTGTGCGCACAGCGCGCCGTCAGGTGATCGAGCCTGAAAGACAATAGTGTTAACCGGAAGTGCCGCCCCCGCCTTTTAATGGATTCCAATGAAAATATGGTGATTTTCTGCCTGAAAATGGAGATTTCTTCACAATGTGAAGAAAATTGGGGAGGACGTGCGATGGTTGGTTTCTATAACAGCATCAGAAAAATTCGGTCGCAGAAAAATCTAAATGGAAACAGCACGGACCTTTTTAATTCTTGAAGATTGCTGTGAAATTGGCGTAACGGCTGGAGCATTAATGCAGAGAAACACACGCACACAGTCCGCTGCACCGCTGCAGGGTGACGTCAGAGCTGCTCTGTCCCGTGATCTGGACCTTCATCAAAAACTAACTGATTAAACATTATTTAATACGGTTGAAACAATATGATGGATATTTTATCTGCAGTGACTGATTTCAACGAGGTTGGTAGAGCATGAACATATTACAGTACTGAGATGGGGAGGGATTGGAGACTTTTTTCCTTTTTCCTTTTTCTACTCTGGTTATTGTTCAACCCATGGTCTAAATTAACCTGAAAAAATAAAATAACTTAAAAACTGTCAGACCAGATACCGCTGTTTGACATAGTCCTTCCAGATATTCTTTCTGCTTTCTGTTTTGTCCGTTTGTCGCTAACATGACTGTTGCCACAGTTACCAACTGGCGTTTGAGCCGGCGCAATGATTTAGAATTATTCGGCTATTTAACGGAACTTTTTTTTTTTAAAGTTCCCTGCAACCAATCAGAATCAAGTATTCACCCGGACCATGGTATAAGTCATAAAAACGATGAGTCATCTTATTGTCTTCAGGACTTTTGTAATGAGTCCGTTAAGTGTGTTTTCACGAACCACTGCAGAAACCGTTGTTTCATTACTTTCTTGTTTTGTTGCTGATGGCCTCTGAAAGACTTCATCTGATTATTTATTCCAGGAGAAAAAAGCATCTTCACATCCGTAGCGGGAAGAGCATCATGCTCATTTGGAACTAGCGCGGCGAGAGCTGCAGATGTTGCAGGTATTAAAAAATCTCATAATTTTTTACATATAATGACATTATTAGGCATTCCAGGCAGGCTCTGTTTGTTCATCAGACCACTTCAGAGCTGTGTGGTTCACATAAATGAGATTATGTTGTGATTTCATCACATCACCACTTGCTGGTTCATCCATTAAAACCAATAACAGGAAGAAAGCAGAGTTTATGAATATCTGTGGAATAAATATACTTTAGTAAGAAAAGTCCACTAACTGAGAGGTCAGCCCAGTTAACTGGGAGTCCCCCGTTTTAAACAAATCAGAAACTGTGTTAATCTTCATGCTCACAGAAAATATGCTGAGTCATGTTGAACTGAATGATTCCACAGCCGTGATGTTGTTGCTTGTGCTGCTCTTTGTTTTCCTGATCGTGAGACAGTCTGGCTCAAGGCTCAAAAGAAGCTGAATGTAGGCAGACATTAAACATATCAGCAAGAAAACCAGTCCACATCTCACACACCCAGATGGAAGCACGTCTGTTCTGCTTTCTGTTCTGTTTTCAGCAGGTTAGAGAAGGTTTTCAGCAGGTTAGTGCAGGTTTTCAGCAAGGTTTCAGCTGGTTAGTGCAGGTTTTCAGCAAGGTTTCAGCTGGTTAGTGCAGGTTTTCAGCAAGGTTTCAGCTGGTTAGTGCAGGTTTTCAGCAAGGTTTCAGCTGGTTAGTGCAGGTTTTCAGCATGTTTTCAGCAGGTTAGTTCAGATTTTAAGCAGGTTAGTGCAGGTTTTCAGCATGTTTTCAGCAGGTTAGTTCAGATTTTAAGCAGGTTAGTGCAGGTTTTCAGCAGGTTAGTGCAGGTTTTCAGCAGGTTTTCAGCAGGTTAGTGCAGATTTTTAGCAGGTTTTCAGCAGGTTTTCAGCTCCTCAGCTCAGACAACTCTGGTCCAAACCCTGGTTTTAAGCTGCATGTCACCTCCTGGTTTATGAAAACAACCAGACCCACAAAAATTTTAGAAAAAAATTACAGCAATTTAGATTTACCTAGAAATAAATAGACGTCCGTGCAATCTGCAGTGAGATGGAATCAGAGAACCATCAAGATAAGTGTGATTTGTGTGTAGGAGCATCACTGAGGTCCATCGTTTGATAGTAACACCCAACATCTGTTCACAAGATTTATAAAAATATTTCATTGGGTCATAATATTTCAGTTTTTTTGTCTGAGGAGAAAAAAATCAGATTTTTTCTGAATCAGATGCAAATGTGATGTTTTCAGTAACCTCAGGCTGTGTGATCACGTCAGGTTTCATCTGACTTTTACGTATCCAAATGAATAGAGAGGAGGCAGGACAGGGTAAATAAATAATGGACAAAACAACATCATAGGTGTGCTCTGATTGCACAAAGCTGATACACACACGCTGTATCAGGGCGTGCTGCATGCTGCATGTTGCATGCTGCTGCATGTGGCGTGTTGCATGCTGCATGTGGCGTGCTGCATGTTGCATGCTGCTGCATGTGGCGTGTTGCATGCTGCGTGTTGCATGCTGCTGCATGTGGCGTGTTGCATGCTGCGTGTTGCATGCTGCTGCATGTGGCGTGTTGCATGCTGCGTGTTGCATGCTGCTGCATGTGGCGTGTTGCATGCTGCGTGTTGCATGCTGCATGCTGCGTGTTGCATGCTGCTGCATGTGGCGTGTTGCATGCTGCTGCATGTGGCGTGTTGCATGCTGCTGCATGTGGCGTGTTGCATGCTGCGTGTTGCATGCTGCTGCATGTGGCGTGTTGCATGCTGCTGCATGTGGTGTGTTGCATGCTGCGTGTTGCATGCTGCATGTGGCGTGCTGCATGCTGCATGTTGCATGCTGCTGCATGCTGCGTGTTGCATGCTGCTGCATGTGGCGTGTTGCATGCTGCTGCATGTGGCGTGTTGCATGCTGCGTGTTGCATGCTGCTGCATGTGGCGTGTTGCATGCTGCATGTTGCATGCATGTGGCGTGTTGCATGCTGCTGCATGTGGCGTGTTGCATGTTGCATGCATGCTGCGTGTTGCATGCTGCGTGTTGCATGCTGCTGCATGTGGCGTGTTGCATGCTGCGTGTTGCATGCTGCTGCATGTGGCGTGTTGCATGCTGCATGCTGCGTGTTGCATGCTGCTGCATGTGGCGTGTTGCATGCTGCGTGTTGCATGCTGCTGCATGTGGCGTGTTGCATGCTGCATGCTGCGTGTTGCATGCTGCTGCATGTGGCGTGTTGCATGCTGCGTGTTGCATGCTGCTGCATGTGGCGTGTTGCATGCTGCATGCTGCGTGTTGCATGCTGCATGTGGCGTGTTGCATGCTGCATGTGGCGTGTTGCATGCTGCATGTTGCATGCATGCTGCGTGTTGCATGCTGCGTGTTGCATGCTGCTGCATGTGGCGTGTTGCATGCTGCGTGTTGCATGCTGCTGCATGTGGCGTGTTGCATGCTGCATGCTGCGTGTTGCATGCTGCATGTGGCGTGTTGCATGCTGCGTGTGGCGTGTTGCATGCTGCGTGTTGCATGCTGCGTGTTGCATGCTGCGTGTGGCGTGTTGCATGCTGCATGTGGCGTGTTGCATGCTGCATGTGGCGTGTTGCATGCTGCATGTGGCGTGTTGCATGCTGCATGCTGCATGCTGCAAACTGTTTACACTGCATTCTGATGAAGTCATGTTTAGATTATACAAATAACATAAAATGACAGAAGTTTTTTTGTTACGTCAGAAAAAAAAAAGTTTCCAAAAAGATGGGAGGCTGTGTAAAATTTAAATACAAGTTAAATTAAATGATATGCAAATATCACAAAGCCATATTTACATTATTCACAAAAAGTTAGGGATATTCAGCTTTTGGGTGAAATTTCACAACAAGCCTAAAATGCATTCAAACCTGTACAGGTGAACTTAATGTGATCTTCTCTAAGCTTTTAAATGCACATGTCCAACTGTTAAATGTTTCAATAAATTTTGCACAAGTTGCTGTTCTCTAACAAGGAGCTTAACAGCAAAAATCACGGCAGGTGTGTGATCCTTGAATTGACCAATAAATGTCCTGGTTCAATTAGAGCTGGTGTTTAAACAGTTGTCCTCATCATGCTGTTCACATTTTGACATCATGAGACCAAGACGACACCTAACAATGGAACAACAGTCCCTTGCCATTGCGATGCTTCAAACAGGACGTTCTCAGACAGAAGTGGCCACTGAGCTTGGAGTGTCACAGAGTGTCATCAGCAGGTTGCAACAGAGATATGGAGAGACTGGAAGAGTCACAGAAAGGCCTAGAAGTGGACGTCCTTTGGCCACATCCCGTGCTGATGACCGCTACATTGTGAACACTGCCCTGAGAAACCGGATGATGAATGCCACTCAACTCCAGGCACGTTTAAGAGAGGTGAGAGGCACCCAAGTGTCACGTTAGACCATTCCAAACCGTTTCCATCAGCGTGGTCTGCGTGCTAGACGACCTGCACGGGTACCTGACCACACCACCAGGCACAGGCATCATCGTCTTGCATGGGCCAGGGAGCATTTACGCTGGACGAGGAACCAGTGGGCCTCAGTGCTGTTCTCTGATGAAAGTCGATTCACACTGAGCAGAAATGATGGCCGGCAACGATGTTGGAGACGTCAGGGAGAGCGCTATGCATCAGCCACTGTTGTCACCAGGAGAGCTTTTGGTGGTGGCGGTGTTACAGTGTGGGCAGGGGTGTCCACTTGGTACAGAACTGCCCTACACTTTGTGAATGGTACAGTGACAAGCCCATACTACCTGAATAACATCATTAATCCAGTGATTGTGCCCCTACATGAACAGCACAGGCCTAATTTCATCTTCATGGACGACAATGCTCCTGCTCATCGAGGCCGCATCATCAGGGAACGGCTGTTGGAGACTGGTGTACCGCAAATGGAACGGCCTGCACTCTCTCCAGACCTGAATCCCATTGAAAACCTGTGGGATCAGCTGAGCCGTCGTGTAGAGGCTCGAGACCCTGCACCCCAGAACCTCAATGACCTGAGGGCTGCCCTTCAAGAAGAGTGGGATGCCATGCCTCAGCAGGCAATAAGTTGCCTTGTGAACAGCATGAGACGTCGTTGTCAAGCTGTAATTGATGCTCAAGGGCACATGACCAGATATTGAGACGTTCAAATTCTTTGTTGTGGTGTAACTACCATTGTTGTTACCTTTTGTGTTGAATGAATTTTTTGAGATGAGGAAATCAGTAGTGCATCCTTCTACTTAAATGTCTTCAGTATGAGCTGACGTGTTGCAAATGGCAGCAAGACATCATCAAAAGGTCTAAACAGAAGCAGCAAAAGGCTGGAAAAGTAACTGGAACAAATGAAGAACAACTTAACAAGCAACTGACTACTAACTGGGTTGACTGGCAGCAGGTCAGTGACATGACTGGGCAGGTCAGAGAGGCAGAGTCTCTCTGGTCTAAAGATGGACAGAGGATCACTAAGCTAAGACAAACTAAGTACAAAGATGTGAAACAATTTCAGAAAAATATTCCTTTTCATCAAATTGTGCAAACTTTGAAGATCAGATAATTAGCATTAAATCAAGTTATTGAAAGACCAAGAGAATCAGAAGGAATCTCTGTATGCATCCACATCCTGATGGTGGAACAGGAGAACTGGTCCAGCAGGACCACGCTGGACCACATCCTGATGGTGGAACAGGAGAACTGGTCCAGCAGGACCACGCTGGACCACATCCTGATGGTGGAACAGGAGAACTGGTCCAGCAGGACCACGCTGGACCACATCCTGATGGTGGAACAGGAGAACTGGTCCGGCAGGACCACGCTGAACCACATCCTGATGGTGGAACAGGAGAACTGGTCTAGCAGGACCACACTGGACCACATCCTGATGGTGGAACAGGAGAACTGGTCCAGCAGGACCACGCTGGACCACATCCTGATGGTGGAACAGGAGAACTGGTCCAGCAGGACCACGCTGAACCACATCCTGATGGTGGAACAGGAGAACTGGTCCAGCAGGACCACGCTGGACCACATCCTGATGGTGGAACAGGAGAACTGGTCCAGAAGGACCACGCTGAACCACATCCTGATGGTGGAACAGGAGAACTGGTCCAGCAGGACCACGCTGAACCACATCCTGATGGTGGAACAGGAGAACTGGTCCAGCAGGACCACGCTGGACCACATCCTGATGGTGGAACAGGAGAACCACACTGAACCACATCCTGATGGTGGAACAGGAGAACTGGTCCAGCAGGACCACGCTGAACCACATCCTGATGGTGGAACAGGAGAACTGGTCCAGCAGGACCACGCTGGACCACATCCTGCTGGTGGAACAGGAGAACTGGTCCAGCAGGACCACGCTGAACCACATCCTGATGGTGGAACAGGAGAACTGGTCCAGCAGGACCACGCTGGACCACATCCTGATGGTGGAACAGGAGAACCACGCTGGACCACATCCTGATGGTGGAACAGGAGAACTGGTCCAGCAGGACCACGCTGAACCACATCCTGATGGTGGAACAGGAGAACTGGTCCAGCAGGACCACGCTGGACCACATCCTGATGGTGGAACAGGAGAACTGGTCCAGCAGGACCACGCTGGACCACATCCTGATGGTGGAACAGGAGAACTGGTCCAGCAGGACCACGCTGGACCACATCCTGATGGTGGAACAGGAGAACTGGTCCAGCAGGACCACGCTGGACCACATCCTGCTGGTGGAACAGGAGAACTGGTCCAGCAGGACCACGCTGAACCACATCCTGATGGTGGAACAGGAGAACTGGTCCAGCAGGACCACGCTGGACCACATCCTGATGGTGGAACAGGAGAACTGGTCCAGCAGGACCACACTGGACCACATCCTGATGGTGGAACAGGAGAACTGGTCCAGCAGGACCACGCTGAACCACATCCTGATGGTGGAACAGGAGAACTGGTCCAGCAGGACCACACTGGACCACATCCTGATGGTGGAACAGGAGAACTGGTCCAGAAGGACCACGCTGAACCACATCCTGATGGTGGAACAGGAGAACTGGTCCAGCAGGACCACGCTGAACCACATCCTGATGGTGGAACAGGAGAACTGGTCCAGCAGGACCACGCTGGACCACATCCTGATGGTGGAACAGGAGAACTGGTCCAGCAGGACCACGCTGAACCACATCCTGATGGTGGAACAGGAGAACTGGTCCAGAAGGACCATGCTGAACCACATCCTGATGGTGGAACAGGAGAACTGGTCCAGAAGGACCACGCTGGACCACATCCTGATGGTGGAACAGGAGAACTGGTCCAGCAGGACCACGCTGAACCACATCCTGATGGTGGAACAGGAGAACTGGTCCAGCAGGACCACGCTGAACCACATCCTGATGGTGGAACAGGAGAACTGGTCCAGAAGGACCACGCTGGACCACATCCTGATGGTGGAACAGGAGAACTGGTCCAGCAGGACCACGCTGAACCACATCCTGATGGTGGAACAGGAGAACTGGTCCAGCAGGACCACGCTGAACCACATCCTGATGGTGGAACAGGAGAACTGGTCCAGCAGGACCACGCTGAACCACATCCTGATGGTGGAACAGGAGAACTGGTCCAGCAGGACCACGCTGAACCACATCCTGATGGTGGAACAGGAGAACTGGTCCAGCAGGACCACGCTGGACCACATCCTGATGGTGGAACAGGAGAACTGGTCTGCTGCAGTCCAGATGTTTTAACCAGTACAAAACATCTGGAGCATCATGGAAGCAGAAACCAGCAACAAGGTCCAGTAGAGCAGCTGGAATCCTGCATCAGACCAGAACGGGACGACCATCCTCTGCCAAGAACTGGTCTCCTCGCCTCCCAGATGTTCGCAGACAGATGAAGTGGAGATGCTAATGATGCTAAACTTCATCCTGAACGACTTTTTACCGACGTGTCGCTGCATCAGATTCATTTTCTCCATCATGAATCCGGAGAAAACCTCTGTTAGAAGCAGCAGGTTTACAAGCGTTTTCTCCTCTATCAGGACCTCAGTCTGCAGACATGCTACATATTTTCAGATTTCCCACTTCTTCATGTTTCACTGGGAATAAATTATGAGCTTAGATGAGCAAATTTCCACTAAGAAACGTGACTTTTTCGAACTGCCGTAAAAGAAATAAAGAAGTTTTACAAATAGGCTTAAAAATCTTGCAGATGAAAATAGTCTGCAGGCCAGTCACGCTGCTGCAGGAGATGTTCCAGTCCTGTGAGCCAGCGTTTGCAGACATGATGGGTTAGTTATAACGCCGTGGGAGCTGAAGTATCAGGAAAAGGTGAGGAATATTTGGGATGCATGCAGGAAAGCGTGCAAGGCCGCTAACTGAACGTGAGTCTGTTTTAAGTTTCTGTCAGCTTCAGACAAACGTTTCCAGTGTGCATGTCACGGATCCTTCTGCAGATTTTACACATAAACTCCAGCTGAACATGAGTTTCTGCTCGCCTTCTGGTTTTAGCTCACATTTCCCATGTCGTGCCGGAGGAGCAGAAACAAAGCTATTTAAAACTTAAACCTTCAAGATGATCACCTAATGCTATTACTCCTCCCTCCGAGTGGCATGCTGTGAAGGTGCTCCTCAACGCAGCAGCCTGTGAGGGGAAATGTGTGTTTGGGATTGCTTTGCCCAGAAAAGCTCCAAAGCAACACTTTTTGTCTTCACAGCATGACACCATGAGCAGATTGCCTCCAAAAGCTTTTATATTTGGTTTGGCTTCCAGTTCCTTCTAGTTTTACTCCGTGTGTGTTGGTGCGGCAGCGGCCAGGAGCATCATCCCAACGCGGCGAGGTGCAGACACCTGGGCTGATCCACGCAGCTTTCTGATTGGTTCTGCAGCCTCACATCATCGGGATCTCTCAGGACATTAGCCAGACGTGTTATCTCCTCTGAGCTGTGATTGTGCACGTCCCGTGCGCAGACACGAGTCTTTGCAACAGATGGACCTTTGGTTTTCTGCACGTTTCGGTCTGGTTTTCTCTGTGGCTGGAGAGTCACCGCTGCAAACAGCAAGCTTTCCTTTCCATCCCTTCTCCCTGCAAACAGCCCGTCGGACCGGAGAAGGTTCCATATCCTCGCCTTATGACGGGTAAAATCACTTTTCTGGCTATTTGCTGCTGAATGAATATCCTGATTATTTATTTCCCTTAAGCCCAAACCTATCATTAGTCATTTCCTTTGAGCGATCGCAGCTGCAACAGATTACATCCTTGATATTTGATGCTTGATCTGTTGCTGAATCTAGCAGCAAATGATGGCAGGGAATCTGGGAATATCAGCACAAAACCTCATATTAACACTTATTAGCATTAGCATCAGAGGTTTGGAATGGCTGCAGCACTTTGCTGATTTATTAAATCATGTGTGGTTGAATCATCCGTACCAGTGCAAGCTAACCTTGTTTTTATTTCCCACTGCAGTCTCTGCTTCCGAACTTCTTCAGGTTTAGTTTGTATGAGGAATAAAAGATGAATGTGTCACGATCCAAGTCACACTCCTAACAAGTCCCGTGACTGCTAGCTTTGCTAACAAGGCTCTGCTGGATCTGCTCTGAGAAGCCAGGCCATTTATCAACTTCCATTTTCCTGGCATCAAGTAACTAAACAGATTACAGCAACAATGGAGAAGAGCAAGTTTGTGAGGAGCTCGGCGGCGTGTTATCTTTAGCTGCTGGGGGGCTTTATCAGGTCGAGCTGAACGGGGCGGCGTGGGGGGGGTGGCGAGACTTTGAAAGTGTAAAAATAGACTGTAAGAAAACAGTCTCCAGTCCTTCGAGTCCAGTCTGCGCTCTCTAAAGGGATTATTCCACCCTGATGAGGCTCCGTCTTCACACACAGATTTAGACGAGTCGACTCACCGACAAATAACTGCAAGCTAGACCTCCACATGAGGAAGACGAAGCTCTTCATCCTCCTCACCACGACTGACCTGAAAACGTTTTCATGCCTTCCCCAGTAATAAATGATACATAACAGCTAAAGGAAGAATGAATGAAAATATTTCTGTGATTTATTTTGTGTTATTTCTATTTTTATATTTGTAAAACAAAAACTTTAGAGCCCTCTGTCTGCGTAAACACACACACACACACACACACACACACAGACAGATAACAAACAGCAGAACTAGCTGACATGCTTTGCCCTGTGGGGAGGGGTCTGCGTTATGCTCAGTGGACTCGCACTTTGTCCAGAAACCAACCTGGTGCCAAAAAGAAGTTTTGCTTCCTGCGCTTTCTGGACATCCATCTCTGCATGACGGACAGGAAGCTGATGAAAGGCAGACAGAAGCAGCACGCCATCCGTTCCTCAGCTGATGGACACGCCAGACAGATAATCATCCAGGCTTTTAGTCGCGAATAATCACCAACAAACACATTTCATTCATGTCCAACTTCCACTGAAGATCTCTGCTGTGGAAACAGTCGTGTTCTCTCAGAGAAAGCAGCTGGGAAAGGCTGCCACCTTCACAACGACACCTTGCTCGTTTTCTGCTTCTATAAGCATAAAG
Source organism: Telmatherina bonti (assembly GCF_933228915.1). Classification (NCBI taxonomy): domain Eukaryota; kingdom Metazoa; phylum Chordata; class Actinopteri; order Atheriniformes; family Telmatherinidae; genus Telmatherina; species Telmatherina bonti. The sequence goes on from NC_136624.1 coordinate 4,382,417, forward strand.
GGAATAAAGACACACAAGGATGACCTGATCGGTTTGTGTGTGTGTGTGTGGGGGGGGGGGTCCCATGCCGACACCTCCTGTAAAAGTCACATGACACGGTGAAAACAAGCAACATGCTGTTCAGCTTTGTTTTCACGTATCAGCTGACACGGTTCAGGTGATTAATGGTCCCACCTGAACCCCAGCTTCATGGAAACCTCCAAACATCGAGTGTGAGAACAGTTTCAGACCGTTCCTGGACCTTGTCACGCTGAGCAGAACCTGTTCTTCCAGGCGGTGGGACGACACCTGCAGCCTCCGAGCTAACCTGCACAACGTGACCCTCAGGTGAAGATGTCGCCTCCACTGGCAGCATCCACCGCCTCCAGAAGGGATTCCTTTCATTAGCTTTATTAGTTCTTTGTTCTTCGCTCCATCTTAATATCTTTCTCTTCCTTCCATTTTGATCAGGACATGATGACACCTTTTCCCTCATCAGACACATGCATCAGCTCCTGGCCAGAGGAAATGATCTGATCAGGTGTTTGAGACGCTTCCCGGTGAAAAAGAGACGGGAAACTGTCTTCCTGACATGAACGGGTTTCTTATGTTTGTAGGATTTCTTTTGAGCCGCTCAGTCCAGCCCTGGAATCTGGATTCAGACTAATGACATGACCATGCCCCCAGGGGGGGGGGGGGGGCGTGCAGCGTCATCAGCTTGTGTTGGAGGAGCGAAAGCCGGCCGAGCACAACGCAGCTCTTCCACGTCCAGCAGAGGCGCTCCGTATCAGGAGAGTCTGACTCCCCGAAACGGGAACCAAACGGCTTTTTACTTCTTACAGAAGTACATTTAATCCTGCAGCCGCTCCCCCCCCCCGCTCCCCCCCCCACTCCCCCTGTTCCCCCCCGCTCCCCCTGTTCCCCCCCACTCCCCCTGTTCCCCCCCGCTCCCCCCCCGCTACCCCCCCGCTCCCCCCCCCGCTACCCCCCGCTCCCCCCCCCGCTCCCCCTGTTCCCCCTGTTCCCCCTGTTACCCCCCGCTCCCCCTGTTCCCCCCCGCTCCCCCCCCGCTACCCCCCGCTCCCCCCCCGCTCCCCCTGTTCCCCCTGTTCCCCCTGTTACCCCCCGCTCCCCCTGTTCCCCCTGTTCCCCCTGTTCCCCCCCGCTCCCCCCCCCGCTCCCCCCCGCTCCCCCCCGCTCCCCCTGTTCCCCCCCACTCCCCCTGTTCCCCCCCGCTCCCCCCCCCGCTCCCCCTGTTCCCCCCCGCTCCCCCTGTTACACCCGCTCCCCCCGCTCCCCCTGTTACCCCCCGCTACCCCCGCTCCCCCCGCTACCCCCCGCTACCCCCGCTCCCCCTGTTACACCCGCTCCCCCCGCTCCCCCTGTTACCCCCCCGCTACCCCCGCTCCCCCCGCTACCCCCCGCTACCCCCGCTCCCCCTGTTACCCCCCGCTACCCCCGCTCCCCCCGCTACCCCCCGCTCCCCCCGCTACCCCCCGCTACCCCCGCTCCCCCTGTTACCCCCCGCTACCCCCCGCTCCCCCTGTTACCCCCCGCTCCCCCTGTTACCCCCCGCTACCCCCGCTCCCCCTGTTACCCCCCGCTCCCCCCCGCTCCCCCTGTTACCCCCCGCTACCCCCGCTCCCCCTGTTACCCCCCGCTACCCCCGCTCCCCCTGTTACCCCCCGCTCCCCCCCGCTCCCCCTGTTACCCCCCGCTACCCCCGCTCCCCCTGTTACCCCCCGCTACCCCCCGCTCCCCCTGTTACCCCCCGCTCCCCCCCCGCTCCCCCTGTTACACCCGCTCCCCCTGTTACCCCCCGCTCCCCCCGCTCCCCCTGTTACCCCCCGCTCCCCCTGTTACACCCGCTCCCCCTGTTACCCCCCGCTCCCCCCGCTCCCCCTGTTACCCCCCGCTACCCCCGCTCCCCCTGTTACCCCCCGCTACCCCCGCTCCCCCTGTTACCCCCCCGCTCCCCCCCGCTCCCCCTGTTACACCCGCTCCCCCTGTTACCCCCCGCTCCCCCCCGCTCCCCCTGTTACCCCCCGCTACCCCCGCTCCCCCTGTTACCCCCCGCTACCCCCGCTCCCCCTGTTACCCCCCGCTCCCCCTGTTCCCCCCCGCTCCCCCTGTTACCCCCCGCTCCCCCTGTTACCCCCCGCTCCCCCCCGCCCCCTGTAAAGTTGGTCGCTGTGTGGCGTTGCTCTTATTAAGCAGTCCATTAAAGCGGGTCCAGGGGGAGGCGGCGTGTTTGAGGAAACATGGCCGGCTCAGACTGTCTGTAATGATCTGACCCCACAGGAGCCCTCCAATCAGAAGGCAGCATCATGAAGGACGACCAATGACTGTGATTGGATTACAAACGGGACGTTTAGAGTAGCCATCGGGGATGGAGCCGGAAATGCAGTCGTCTCATTTAGATAAAGATGCTTCCTTCCTTATCTCCATATTAAAACGGCAGACAGCGATGGGACCGAGGAGACGCCATGGAGGAGCTTCAAACAGCTCGCTCTGACGATGACAACTGTAGAGCGAATTAAACTTCTTCTCCAGCTTCCTTTGACTAAATTATTTAAGCTTCATCAATTCTGGATGGAGTTCCTGTTGAAGTGTAAACAGATAAAAACCTCAGTTTACAGGAAAACATCACAATGTGTGTTTGTTAGGGAGTCTTCTTGTGTTTGTCGACAGAATTTTCCTCGTTTTTAGGGCAAAAAGGAGGAAAATGAAATAAATAGGAGTATGAGGCGGCTTTGCAGCGGCTTCCTGTCATTATCACTTCAGCTTTCCATCCTCATCGACTCTTTCAGGCAGAGGAAACAGAATTCATCTTCTTTGCATCTCACGCGGCGTTTTTAGTTTAGCTGAAGAATAAACACGTTTGCTCCCAGAAAGAAGAGGTTTCTCCAGCGCTCTCAGTTCAGCTTGTCAAACAGCTCTGCGGCGTCAAACCCGCGCTGCGCGGCGTACATGAAAAGCAGGCTTCTCCCGAGCCCGTGGCCCGCTAATCCACCGCCGTGCCGGGGAAAATGTCACACACTCGTCGCTTTGAAATTCATGCAGGAAGGAGGAGAAAGAACAAGCAGCTTGCTGATGAAGGGGAATCTGCGTCTGTGTGGAGCGGATGGGGTTGAGATGAAACCGCTGTCTGTTACTTCCTGCTTGGACACATATGACTCATTAGTACACGTGGTTAAGTATTCTAACAGTATTAAAAATCATTTTACATTCAGATTAAATATAAAGTACAAGGAAGCCTTGCTTTGCTTAGTTCTACTTAACTGTTCATTAATCTCAGTTTTAGCTTTTTTAGGCTAAAGTTTGCTCATATTCTGGTTTATAGGTGGATTTAATCTCTAATTTAGACAAAATGTTTCTCATTTAACTTAGTTTTTTAAGTTTTGTTGTCTGAAAGTAACCTCTTAGAATTTTAATGTTTTCACAGAAAATGTAAAAAAACCCAACAAAAAGCTAAAAGAAAGACAATAAAGTTCATTACGTTGGTGTTGTTTCAGATATGAGCTGTATCTTCTTCTTGCCAAAAGTTTTATGTTTGTGTTGTTCATGTTTTACAGGTTTTTATGTTGATGCTTTCTCCTTCTTTCTTTCCCTGACAAGCCAAACTGAGGTTGTAAATTAGCTTATGCTATACACTCTTTATCCAAACATCTGTTTTCTATGTCGATAAATAAACAAAAATGAATAAATGGTGAACAATTTTTTCTTTCATTTTTTCTATTAGTTTTATTGTTACTCAAAAGGTTTACTTTCTAAAGGTTTGAAGTTATGAATACTGCTTATTTATTTTATGCTTTTAAACTGCAAAAATATTGTTTTCTGTTCAGTTTGTTTTAACATTGTTTAACAAATGAAGACTGATGGACGGATTAAGTGGGCTGTGATCGTGGCCACCGCAGGCCCCCCTTTAGCGCCGCCCCTGTGATCACTATTCGTACCCGTCTCTTTAGTTCATTAGTGTTTAATCTACTTTCTCAGTTGTTTAATTTGTTTTGTCTTTAAAATGTCAGATAAAAGGGAAAATTCCCATGATCAATTTCCCATCCTGTCATTCTGATCAGCGACAGATGTGAAGATTAGTCAGATGAATGGATTAACGCTCGATAAATTCACAACTTTAATGTTTAACTTCGTCGCCTTTCATTGTTTCAACATCTTAGATTGATGTTTTTCATTATTTTTCAGCTGATGAGAAGACCCAGACATTTGTAAATATTAGAATTTTTCATCTCTTCTGGTGATTTAGAACCAAATAATCACTATCTATTCTCTAAAGTTTGATTTATCTCTTTGCTCATGTTTATTTACAGTCGTTGGTCACAAAGTTTTCTGATGCCAGAAATGATTATCAGGTCATACTGAGAATTACTTCTTTTATCTCATAAATGGGAAAAATTTGCAAACTAATTTGTGTTTGGAAGGAAAAGGCCTTTTCATCCCGTTCTGTCTGGAAGCAGAACCGTGTGCCGACATCGCCACTGCGTCTCATCTCGGATGGAAATTTACAGCATGTCAAATGAATCTGCAGTCACTTCAACACACACATTCAAAGGTACAAGTTCACAATTAATCCCTGATATTGTTTGGCAGAATATGTCCATAACAGGTTATGGAACAAGTCTTCTTATCTGCCTTCCAGCCGATTCTCCAGCCTGGTTCTGGGTCCTGGTGGGACCACGGTACCATGACTGACGCACAGCAGCCATCGGCTGGTAAGGCCGCGACTCAGAGACGTCTCAGGATACAAACAAGTCAACAGAAAGACTGAAAGCTTCGCTGAAAGATCACAAGAGCCCCTCAGACACGTTCAAAGACTTTGTAGAGACGCACGCGCTCCTTGCCGTCGCGTCCTTCAGACGCGTTTCCTGAAGAGACATGAAATAAAAATGACCTTGATGACACACTTCTTTGAAAGGGCTACTTCCCAAGGAAACCAGGCGATGAAATTTTCATGCCGCGCCTCTAAATGCACCTCAGCTGCAGTATTTTTCATGTCACTTCTGGCGTGTTGGCTTCCAGCACGTGGCCAGCCTTTACCGGGTTGTTTCTCCGGGCAACAGACACATCTCTCCACGCTGCTTACCAAGGAGTCAACGACGACTAAAAACCTTTTATGTGACGGAGCTGAAACCAACAGGTCCTGAAAATGTTGCAGATGGTTGTTTTTACACATTTTGTCTGAGGATTGTTCTGCTCATTTGGAAGTTAAATGAGTTGCAGCACCTAACCTCCGCTCCCCGGCCATGTTCAGCATCTTAGGCTCTTCTACGTGTCTTTTCTTCTGCATTTATGTCTCCACAACATCAAGCCACACCTCTACAGGACCAAGTGGTTCTCTCTTCCACAGGCCCTCCAGGATAAGTCCAGATAGACCTGCACAATGCAGATCAACCACCAGCAGATAGACCTGCACGATGCAGAACAACCACCAGCAGCTAGACCTGCACAATACAGAACAACCACCAGCAGATAGACCTGTACGATGCAGATCAACCACCAGCAGATAGACCTGCACAATACAGAACAACCACCAGCAGATAGACCTGTACGATGCAGAACAACCACCAGCAGATAGACCTGCACAATACAGAACAACCACCAGCAGATAGACCTGCACGATGCAGAACCACCAGCAGATAGACCTGTACGATGCAGATCAACCACCAGCAGATAGACCTGTACGATGCAGATCAACCACCAGCAGATAGACCTGTACGATGTAGAACAACCACCAGCAGATAGACCTGCACAATACAGAACAACCACCAGCAGATAGACCTGCACGATGCAGAACCACCAGCAGATAGACCTGTACGATGCAGATCAACCACCAGCAGATAGACCTGTACGATGCAGATCAACCACCAGCAGATAGACCTGCACAATACAGAACAACCACCAGCAGATAGACCTGCACGATGCAGATCAACCACCAGCAGATAGACCTGCACGATGCAGATCAACCACCAGCAGATAGACCTGCACGATGCAGATCAACCACCAGCAGATAGACCTGCACGATGCAGAACAACCACCTGCAGATAGACCTGCACGATGTAGAACAACCACCAGCAGATAGACCTGTACGATGCAGAACCACCACCTGCAGATAGACCTGCACGATGCAGAACAACCACCAGCAGATAGACCTGCACGATGCAGAACAACCACCAGCAGATAGACCTGCACGATGCAGAACAACCACCAGCAGATAGACCTGCACGATGCAGATCAACCACCAGCAGATAGACCTGCACGATGCAGAACAACCACCTGCAGATAGACCTGCACGATGTAGAACAACCACCAGCAGATAGACCTGTACGATGCAGAACCACCACCTGCAGATAGACCTGCACGATGCAGAACAACCACCAGCAGATAGACCTGCACGATGCAGAACAACCACCTGCAGATAGACCTGCACGATGCAGAACAACCACCAGCAGATAGACCTGCACGATGCAGATCAACCACCAGCAGATAGACCTGCACGATGCAGAACAACCACCAGCAGATAGACCTGCACAATGCAGATCAACCACCAGCAGATAGACCTGCACGATGTAGAACAACCACCAGCAGATAGACCTGTACGATGCAGAACAACCACCAGCAGATAGACCTGTACGATGCAGATCAACCACCAGCAGATAGACCTGCACGATGCAGAACAACCACCTGCAGATAGACCTGCACGATGTAGAACAACCACCAGCAGATAGACCTGCACGATGCAGAACAACCACCAGCAGATAGACCTGTACGATGCAGATCAACCACCAGCAGATAGACCTGCACGATGCAGAACAACCACCAGCAGATAGACCTGCACGATGCAGAACAACCACCTGCAGATAGACCTGCACGATGTAGAACAACCACCAGCAGATAGACCTGCACGATGCAGAACAACCACCTGCAGATAGACCTGCACGATGCAGAACAACCACCAGCAGATAGACCTGTACGATGCAGAACAACCACCAGCAGATAGACCTGTACGATGCAGAACAACCACCAGCAGATAGACCTGTACGATGCAGAACAACCACCAGCAGATAGACCTGCACGATGCAGATCAACCACCAGCAGATAGACCTGCACGATGCAGAACAACCACCAGCAGATAGACCTGCACGATGTAGAACAACCACCTGCAGATAGACCTGCACGATGCAGAACAACCACCTGCAGATAGACCTGCACGATGCAGAACAACCACCAGCAGATAGACCTGCACGATGTAGAACAACCACCAGCAGATAGACCTGCACGATGCAGATCAACCACCAGCAGATAGACCTGCACGATGCAGATCAACCACCAGCAGATAGACCTGCACGATGCAGATCAACCACCAGCAGATAGACCTGCACGATGCAGATCAACCACCAGCAGATAGACCTGCACGATGCAGATCAACCACCAGCAGATAGACCTGCACGATGCAGATCAACCACCAGCAGATAGACCTGTACGATGCAGAACAACCACCAGCAGATAGACCTGCACGATGCAGAACAACCACCTGCAGATAGACCTGCACGATGCAGATCAACCACCAGCAGATAGACCTGTACGATGCAGAACAACCACCAGCAGATAGACCTGCACGATGTAGAACAACCACCAGCAGATAGACCTGCACGATGCAGAACAACCACCAGCAGATAGACCTGCACGATGCAGAACAACCACCTGCAGATAGACCTGCACGATGCAGAACAACCACCTGCAGATAGACCTGCACGATGCAGAACAACCACGAGCAGATAGACCTGCACGATGCAGAACCACCACCAGCAGATAGACCTGCACGATGCAGAACAACCACCAGCAGATAGACCTGCACGATGCAGATCAACCACCAGCAGATAGACCTGCACGATGCAGATCAACCACCAGCAGATAGACCTGCACGATGCAGATCAACCACCAGCAGATAGACCTGTACGATGCAGAACAACCACCAGCAGATAGACCTGCACGATGCAGAACAACCACCTGCAGATAGACCTGCACGATGCAGATCAACCACCAGCAGATAGACCTGTACGATGCAGAACAACCACCAGCAGATAGACCTGCACGATGTAGAACAACCACCAGCAGATAGACCTGCACGATGCAGAACAACCACCAGCAGATAGACCTGCACGATGCAGAACAACCACCTGCAGATAGACCTGCACGATGCAGAACAACCACCAGCAGATAGACCTGCACGATGCAGAACAACCACCAGCAGATAGACCTGCACGATGCAGAACAACCACCAGCAGATAGACCTGCACGATGCAGATCAACCACCAGCAGATAGACCTGCACGATGCAGAACAACCACGAGCAGATAGACCTGCACGATGCAGAACCACCACCAGCAGATAGACCTGCACGATGCAGAACAACCACCAGCAGATAGACCTGCACGATGCAGAACAACCACCAGCAGATAGACCTGCACGATGCAGAACAACCACCAGCAGATAGACCTGCACGATGCAGAACATGTTCAGCCTTTACATGTTGCTTATTTATGTTTACGAAACGAGAAAAACAACAACAATCCTTCCTTTGAGTGGTTCTTGCCCGTCCAACATGCTGAAGCTGCACAGATGCTGCTAAAGTTGGCTTCCATGGTGTTTGCTGACCATCAGACTCCAGATCCAGACCCGGCCGCCATGCTTCATGCCTCTGCAGTGACGGACAGATGGGCTGACGCCCCCACTCCCCCCATAGGGGGGCGACACATCTGATTTACTCTGACCTGACTCATAAGGCAACAAACAGAAACCTCATTACAAAGCAAAGAGTTTTAATGTAACACACACACACACACACACACACACACACACACACACACACACACACACATTCTGAAAAGCATGTTCAATAAGCCAAGTTCTACTCATGTCCAGGACTCGGAGGGATTGTGATGGTTGCAAGTGGAACTGTGTGTGTTATGTGTGTGTGTGTGTAGGGAGGGGAAGTGTGTGTGTGTGTGTGTGTGTGTGTGTGTGTGTGTGTGTGTGTGTGTGTGTGTGTGTTTGGGGTTATAATCAAGCAAAAATCCGCGGAGATTACCGAATGGAAGGAGGGTCATCGCGGGAGGATTACTAAACATCTGCACTAATCTGATCGCATCACGCTCTCACACACACTCTCACACACTCCCCACTTTGCTTCCACCATGATAGTCCCACAGCAAAGTGGGATCAGCGCGAGGAGGGGGGGATTCAGAGAAGGCAATCCCGCCTGAGTCTGCTGCAAACAGTCTCCAGGTTTTCACGCAACCACGGAGGAAAAGTTGCGTTCAGACGATCCGGTCGCGAGCTTCACTTTGCCTCGGGAGGTGCTGAAGTTCCTCCTCCTCCTCATCATCATCATCAATATTATTAGTAGCCTGGTAATAATAATAATAATAATAATAATAATAATAATAATAATAATAATAATAATAATAATCTTACTTGTCCCGTGGGGGGGTGATGTCTCCGTGGGATTCACAGACAGAGAATAATCCTTGTTTTGCCACTAAATGAAACGGCGCGCGCGGACATCAGCGACGCTCCCGGTCCGCAGATTGCGCCTCTCCGCGCGCGCTGTGCGCACAAAGTACCGCTGCTCCTCTCCTCCCTTCGGCGTGTCACGCGCCGTGCCGCGCAGCGTCCATCCCGCCTCTCCCCGCGTGCCTCCGCGCGTGTCTGTCCGTGTCAGTGGCACAAGTCGCTGCCGGCGTGGCGTCTCGCGGGTTCACATCGGAAAAGTGAAGAGTCGGTGTGCTCGCGCTCTGCGTCAGCCCTCCCTCCCTCTCTCCCCCACCTCCCTCTCTCCCTCGAGCCGTGCAGGAGCGGAGCAGAGCGGTGCGGACGCCGGAGGAGGAGGCTGGAAGCGCGCGCGCGCGCGCGCGTGTGTGTGCTGTCTTGTCCGTTTCCCCTCCTGACGGCACCGGCCACTCAAGCGGAACAGACTCCCACCCCTCCTGCTGCTCCTGCTTCTCCTCCTCCTCCTCCTCAGATCTGCTCCTGGGATGTCCTGGCAGTCGGGATGTTGATGGACCATCAGCCTCTGCTGGTAGTCTGCGGCAGAAACCAGTAATCCCAGTAAGAGGAACAACAAACAACATGTTTTTCTGTCATGCAGTTAAACAATAAAAGCTCCACCTTCGTCCTGAACAGGTGTTTACAGATGCTGGTTATTTTCTCTCATTTCAGCTTCTATCTGGACTCAGACAAACTGCCCACTTTGTGTCTGTCTGGCACCAGTATACCCAGTCTGGCCGGCAGGAAGGAAGACATGCAGACAGTGAAGGCAAGGCAGGTTTATTTACATCACTTTTCCTGTACAGGAACACTCAACGTGCTCTAAATGAAACATTACAGCAAAGTGAAAAGAGAAATGACAGAAAGCAGAATTAGAAGGCGAGAAATGGAACAGAAACATTCATCCTGTGTTAACCACAAATCTCCCCAGTACAAACCCTGCAGTTCATTAATCCCAGCGCTGTGCATGAACTGGTTTGAACAATTCAATTCAATTCAACTTTATTTGTACAGCGCCACTTCACAACAATGTTGTCTTAGGGCACTTTACATTCACATCATTTCCAGACAGTTCATACATAACCTATAATAGAAACCAACTGATTGTATCGAGTCATGACTTGGATCCAATCCTCCATCCTGAGCTGCACGAGGCGACAGTGGGAAGGAAAAAACTCCCCTTTAACAGGAAGGAAACCTCCGGCAGAACCCGGCTCAGGGAGGGCAGCCATCTGCCTCGACTGGTTGGGGTGGAGAGGACAGGAAAGACAGATCAACATGTACAACTGCACTTATTCAGGAAGACCTGCGGAAAAAAGGAGAAATAAGTTAGAGACTGCAATATGTGCATATATTTATACATTAATACATTAGAGAAATAGAGCGAGGTACTTCTCAGTGCATCAGGTAACATCCCCATTGCTACATAAGTAATGGATGGCTAGACTACCCATAACTATAAGAGCAGTGAGCAGAACCTGGACAGTTGGGTCCCGTACATGCAGACTCCAACTCAGGAGATGCTCATATCCTAACTATAAGAATCATGGAAAAGGAAGGTTTTCAGCTCCATCTTAAAGGTGTGGAGGGAGTCTGCCTCCCGAACCCACGGTGGGAGCTGGTTCCATCAGAGAGGAGCCTGATAGCTAAAGGCCCTTCCTCCCATAGTACTCTTTGAGACTCTGGGAACCACCAGTAAACCTGCAGTCTGAGAGCCAAGTGCTCTATTTGGAATATATGGAACAATAAGATCTTTTATGTACAATGGAGCTTGGTCATGGAGAGCTTTATATGTGAGGAGAAGAATTTTAAACTTTATCCTGGATTTAACAGGGAGCCAGTGTAGAGAGGCTAAAACTGGTGAAACATGATCTCTCCTGCTAGTCCTCATCACAACCCTCGCTGCAGCATTTTGGATCAGATGGAGACTTTTCAGGCCATATTTGGGACAACCCATAAATAAGGAATTGCAGTAATCCAGTCTGGAAGTAATAAAGGCATGGACTCATTTTTCTGCATCTTTCTGAGACAAGATGCCTCTAATTTTTGCAATATTATGCAGGTGGAAGAAGGCGGTTCCAGAAACCTGTTTATATCATGCTGCCTGATGATATTCCCTAAGGGAAGCATGTATAATGTGAAAAGTATTGGTCCAAGTACAGAACCCTGAGGAACTCCATGACTTTCCCTGGTGTGAGGAAGACTCATCATTTACATTTACAAACTGAAATCTATCAGCTAATATGACTGGAACCAGTTTAATGCGGTCCCTTTAATCCCAATAACATGTTCCAGCCTCTGTAGCAGAATATTGTGATCAATAGTGTCGAATGCAGCACTGAGATCTAAAAGAATGAGTCCAGACAGAAGTCCTTTATCTGAGGCCATGAGAAGATCATTAGACTTTCACCAGTGCTGTCTCTGTGCTATGATGAGCTCTAAATCCTGACTGTAACTCTTCAGATTGTTTCTGCTCAGATAGGAACATAGTTGGGTTGAAACTGTTTTCTCAAGAATTTTAGGCAAGAAGGGGAGATTAGATATTGGTCTATAATTAGCTAAAACTCCTGGATCCAGCATTGTTTTTTTAAGGAATGGTTTAATTACAGCTGTCTTAAAATATTGAGGTACATATCCTATTAATAGAGATGTATTGATCAGGTCCAGTACAGATGTGTTTACTAAGAAACACATTTCCTTGAATAATCTGGTTGGGATGGGATCTAAAACAAAAGTTAAAGGTTTAGATGAAGTTATTATATCTATGATTTCTCCAGCACCTTTTCAACACCAGTCTGAGACAAAATAGAGTTCCAGTGCTGTGGAAAACCTCCTGCCTTGTTCCAGTGCCTAAAAAAACACAACCAGCTGAACCAAGTGACTACAGACCAGTTGCCCTGACATCTCACATCATGAAAGTCCTGGAGAGACTCTTACTGGCTCACCTCAACAAGCAAGTAAACACCTTTCAGGACCCATTCCAGTTTGCATATCGTAATGGACTTGGGGTTGAAGATGCCATCATATACCTGCTCCAGAGAGCACACTCTCATCTGGACCATTCAGGCAGCACTCTGAGGGTCATGTTCTTTCATTTCTCAGTGCTTTTAATACCATTCAGCCTGCTTTGTTATGTGAGAAGCTCCATAAATTCCAGGTGGATACCTCCACAACCACCTGGATCTATGACTACCTCACAAACAGACCACAGTTTGTGAGACTGAAAGGTTGTGTGTCTGAGATGGAGGTCAGCAGCACTGGTGCACCACAAGGAACTGTACTCTGGCCATTCCTCTTCACTCTGTACACCCCAGACTTCCAGTACAACTCTGAGTCCTGTCATCTGCAGAAATACTCTGATGACTCTGCAGTTGTGGGGTGTATCAGGGATGGACAAGAAGCAGAGTACAGAGAACTGGTCAGTCAGTTTGTTAAATGGTGCGGTGACAATCATCTCATATTAAATAGCAGCAAAACAAAAGAGATGATTGTTGACTTCAGGAGGAAGAAGAATAAACAAAGCACTGTTTCCATCCTGGGAGAGGAGGTGGAGGTGGTGGAGGAATACAAGTATCTTGGAGTTCAGCTGGACAACAAACTGGACTGGAAATGCAACACTGACTACATCTACAAGAAAGGTCAGAGCAGACTGTACTTCTTAAGGAAGCTGAGATGGTTTAACGTCTGCACCAAGATGTTGCATATCTTCTATAAGTCTGTTGTGGAGAATGCAGTCAGCTTTGCAGCATCTGCTGGGGTAGTAGCATCAGAACCAGAGACTTGAAGAGAATCAACAAACTGATCCAGAAAGCTGCTTCTGTGCTTGGAGTAACTCTGGAGCCGCTGGAGCCGATTGTCCAAAGAAGAATGCTGCACAAGCTGATGAAGATGATGGAGGATTCTTCACACCCTCTCCACAACACAGTGATGAAACAACAAAGTGTGTTCAGTGAGAGGCTTCTTCAGGTCCGATGTAAGACTGAAAGATACAGAAGATCATTCCTGCCAGCAGCCAGCAGCCTCCAGAACAAGACCTCCTCTAGTTATTATTATCAACTATGATATTGGATTTCCCTTTGGGGATTAATAAAGTATTTTTCATTTCATTTCATTCAAACTCCTCCTCCATTTCCACATGCAGAGTTCCAGCACCACCCCCACCAGTACCACCACCACCACTACTACCAGCACCACCAGCAGCAGCCTGAAGCGTTGATCCTGACGGCAGAATGGATCCATGTTGTCATGATGTTTCCAGCGGTTTCTGATCCTACCATGTGGATGTGGAGCTGAACTGGAGACCAGCAGTGTGTTTCCAGTTCTGGTGAGTGTGTTCTGGTTTATGCATGGTGCTTCTTGTCTTTCTTCAGTCAGGTCTTCTCAGTCATTATGTGTGTGTGTGTGTGTGTGTGTGTGTGTGTGTGTGTGTGTGTGTGTGTGTGTGTGTGTGTGTGTGTGTTGGGGGCTATTTTAAGCTTCTAGTGTTATACTTTACATCATTCAAATACCATAACATTAATTAACTGAGTTTCCATACTGCTAACTGTTACTTTCTCACAAAGATTACTCTTTAAAAAACATATTGCATAAACCAAAGTTATTTTTCTTTTCGGTTTCATTGAACTTTTGTTTGACTGGTTTAAAGATAATTGAAAAGTGTGTTTCAGTTCTTCAGATTACAGCATGAAGAGTTTCAGTTCAGGAGCTCAGACGATCTCACATTTTATGTTTTATTGCATGGAAAGTTAATATGTTCCACTCTATAAACTCTACACCAACTAAAACACACTCTTTTGGTTAATGCTTATTTTTCTAGGTCATGTCTAACAACAGACGCCCTCACAGATACAAGGAAAGCAGGGAAAACCTCATCAAATGCAGCAGGTCTCACGCCTGATGCATCTCAGTTAAAAGGTGCCAAAAGACAGATAGACGGAGGAAATGCACTTTTATTCACTTTTGAAACTAGTTTAAAAAGCCAGTTACCCCTTTTTTCTTCACCTAGATAACAATCTCAGCACACACACACATTTGAATTCTTGGGATGCGCTTCTCCCAGCAGGAGAGGTTCAAGCAACTTGCTCATCCTTGGGTTGAGAGAACTGAGACCACCCACAGGACCACCAGCAGAATTTCCATATGCCAGGCTTCACTCTGAAATGCAGTTTACTTTATACAATCTGCACAACATCACATCTGATTGTTTTTTATGAAGAAAACATGAAGATACTTGAACAAATTTCACCAGTTAAGTGTGACATATGCAGTACAGCTGACATTATTCTACCTGTCCCTCAAAGCTCCTTTTCTGCTGCTTCACTCCAGTATGAACCACTATCCTCCCAGTGATGGACTGGTGACCTTTACAGGTGTACCCCACCTCTCCCCTGGGACAGACTGCAGCTTCCCCCAATCGTAAATCGGACTAAGCGGTTCGGAAAATAAATGAATGAATGAACCATAATCCAGGTTTTCATAACGCACACAGTTCCCAGTTCAGTTTTAGTCTCTGTGTCTGCCTGTATGTTTTCTCTGCTTGAAGCCAGTTTAACCCTTCTGAACCAGAATAACATACATGACAACGGGAAGTATCTGAACCAGAATAACATACATGACAACGGGAAGTATCTGAACCAGAATAACATACATGACAACGGGAAATGTCTGAACCAGAATAACATACATGACAACGGGAAATGTCTGAACCAGAATAACATACATGACAACGGGAAGTATCTGAACCAGAATAACATACATGACAACGGGAAATGTCTGAACCAGAATAACATACATGACAACGGGAAATGTCTGAACCAGAATAACATACATGACAACGGGAAATGTCTGAACCAGAATAACATACATGACAACGGGAAATGTCTGAACCAGAATAACATACATGACAACGGGAAATGTCTGAACCAGAATAACATACATGACAACGGGAAATGTCTGAACCAGAATAACATACATGACAACGGGAAATGTCTGAACCAGAATAACATACATGACAACGGGAAATGTCTGAACCAGAATAACATACATGACAACGGGAAGTATCTGAACCAGAATAACATACATGACAACGGGAAGTATCTGAACCAGAATAACATACATGACAACGGGAAATGTCTGAACCAGAATAACATACATGACAACGGGAAGTATCTGAACCAGAATAACATACATGACAACGGGAAATGTCTGAACCAGAATAACATACATGACAACGGGAAGTATCTGAACCAGAATAACATACATGACAATGGGGTGTGTCTGAATCAGAATAACATACATGACAACGGGAAATGTCTGAACCAGAATAACATACATGACAACGGGAAGTATCTGAACCAGAATAACATACATGACAACGGGAAATGTCTGAACCAGAATAACATACATGACAACGGGAAGTATCTGAACCAGAATAACATACATGACAACGGGAAGTATCTGAACCAGAATAACATACATGACAACGGGAAATATCTGAACCAGAATAACATACATGACAACGGGAAATATCTGAACCAGAATAACATACATGACAACGGGAAATGTCTGAACCAGAATAACATACATGACAACGGGAAATATCTGAACCAGAATAACATACATGACAACGGGAAATGTCTGAACCAGAATAACATACATGACAACGGGAAATGTCTGAACCAGAATAACATACATGACAACGGGAAATGTCTGAACCAGAATAACATACATGACAACGGGAAATGTCTGAACCAGAATAACATACATGACAACGGGAAATGTCTGAACCAGAATAACATACATGACAACGGGAAATGTCTGAACCAGAATAACATACATGACAACGGGAAATGTCTGAACAGAATAACATACATGACAACGGGAAATGTCTGAACCAGAATAACATACTGACAACGGGAAGTATCTGAACCAGAATAACATACATGACAACGGGAAGTATCTGAACCAGAATAACATACATGACAACGGGAAGTATCTGAACCAGAATAACATACATGACAACGGGAAATATCTGAACCAGAATAACATACATGACAACGGGAAGTATCTGAACCAGAATAACATACATGACAACGGGAAGTATCTGAACCAGAATAACATACATGACAACGGGAAGTATCTGAACCAGAATAACATACATGACAATGGGGTGTGTCTGAATCAGAATAACATACATGACAACGGGAAGTATCTGAACCAGAATAAGATACATGACAACGGGAAGTATCTGAACCAGAATAACATACATGACAACGGGAAATGTCTGAACCAGAATAACATACATGACAACGGGAAATATCTGAACCAGAATAACATACATGACAACGGGAAATGTCTGAACCAGAATAACATACATGACAACGGGAAATGTCTGAACCAGAATAACATACATGACAACGGGAAGTATCTGAACCAGAATAACATACATGACAACGGGAAATGTCTGAACCAGAATAACATACATGACAACGGGAAATGTCTGAACCAGAATAACATACATGACAACGGGAAATGTCTGAACCAGAATAACATACATGACAACGGGAAATGTTTGAACCAGAATAACATACATGACAACGGGAAATGTCTGAACCAGAATAACATACATGACAACGGGAAGTATCTGAACCAGAATAACATACATGACAACGGGAAATATCTGAACCAGAATAACATACATGACAACGGGAAATGTCTGAACCAGAATAACATACATGACAACGGGAAGTATCTGAACCAGAATAACATACATGACAACGGGAAGTATCTGAACCAGAATAACATACATGACAACGGGAAATGTCTGAACCAGAATAACATACATGACAACGGGAAGTATCTGAACCAGAATAACATACATGACAACGGGAAATGTCTGAACCAGAATAACATACATGACAACGGGAAATCTCTGAACCAGAATAGCATACATGGCAACGGGAAATGTCTGAACCAGAATAACATACATGACAACGGGAAATATCTGAACCAGAATAGCATACATGACAACGGGAAATGTCTGAACCAGAATAACATACATGACAACGGGAAATATCTGAACCAGAATAACATACATGACAACGGGAAATGTCTGAACCAGAATAACATACATGACAACGGGAAATGTCTGAACCAGAATAACATACATGACAACGGGAAATATCTGAACCAGAATAACATACATGACAACGGGAAATGTCTGAACCAGAATAACATACATGACAACGGGAAATGTCTGAACCAGAATAACATACATGACAACGGGAAATGTCTGAACCAGAATAACATACATGACAACGGGAAATGTCTGAACAGAATAACATACATGACAACGGGAAATGTCTGAACCAGAATAACATACTGACAACGGGAAGTATCTGAACCAGAATAACATACATGACAACGGGAAGTATCTGAACCAGAATAACATACATGACAACGGGAAGTATCTGAACCAGAATAACATACATGACAACGGGAAGTATCTGAACCAGAATAACATACATGACAACGGGAAGTATCTGAACCAGAATAACATACATGACAACGGGAAGTATCTGAACCAGAATAACATACATGACAATGGGGGGTGTCTGAATCAGAATAACATACATGACAACGGGAAGTATCTGAACCAGAATAAGATACATGACAACGGGAAGTATCTGAACCAGAATAACATACATGACAACGGGAAATGTCTGAACCAGAATAACATACATGACAACGGGAAATATCTGAACCAGAATAACATACATGACAACGGGAAATGTCTGAACCAGAATAACATACATGACAACGGGAAATGTCTGAACCAGAATAACATACATGACAACGGGAAGTATCTGAACCAGAATAACATACATGACAACGGGAAATGTCTGAACCAGAATAACATACATGACAACGGGAAATGTCTGAACCAGAATAACATACATGACAACGGGAAATGTCTGAACCAGAATAACATACATGACAACGGGAAATGTTTGAACCAGAATGACATACATGACAACGGGGAAATGTCTGAACCAGAATAACATACATGACAACGGGAAGTATCTGAACCAGAATAACATACATGACAACGGGAAATATCTGAACCAGAATAACATACATGACAACGGGAAATGTCTGAACCAGAATAACATACATGACAACGGGAAGTATCTGAACCAGAATAACATACATGACAACGGGAAGTATCTGAACCAGAATAACATACTTGACAACGGGAAATGTCTGAACCAGAATAACATACATGACAACGGGAAATGTCTGAACCAGAATAACATACATGACAACGGGAAGTATCTGAACCAGAATAACATACATGACAACGGGAAATGTCTGAACCAGAATAACATACATGACAACGGGAAATCTCTGAACCAGAATAGCATACATGACAACGGGAAATGTCTGAACCAGAATAACATACATGACAACGGGAAATATCTGAACCAGAATAGCATACATGACAACGGGAAATGTCTGAACCAGAATAACATACATGACAACGGGAAATATCTGAACCAGAATAACATACATGACAACGGGAAATGTCTGAACCAGAATAACATACATGATAACGGGAAGTATCTGAACCAGAATAACATACATGACAACGGGAAATGTCTGAACCAGAATAACATACATGACAATGGGAAATGTCTGAACCAGAATAACATACATGACAACGGGAAATATCTGAACCAGAATAACATACATGACAACGGGAAGTATCTTAACCAGAATAACATACATGACAACGGGAAGTATCTGAACCAGAATAACATACATGACAAGGGGAAGTATCTGAACCAGAATAACATACATGACAACGGGAAGTATCTGAACCAGAATAACATACATGACAATGGGGTGTGTCTGAATCAGAATAACATACATGACAACGGGAAATATCTGAACCAGAATAACATACATGACAACGGGAAATGTCTGAACCAGAATAACATACATGACAACGGGAAATGTCTGAACCAGAATAACATACTGACAACGGGAAGTATCTGAACCAGAATAACATACATGACAACGGGAAGTATCTGAACCAGAATAACATACATGACAACGGGAAATGTCTGAACCAGAATAACATACATGACAACGGGAAGTATCTGAACCAGAATAACATACATGACAACGGGAAGTATCTGAACCAGAATAACATACTTGACAACGGGAAATATCTGAACCAGAATAACATACATGACAACGGGAAATGTCTGAACCAGAATAACATACATGACAACGGGAAATGTCTGAACCAGAATAACATACATGACAACGGGAAGTATCTGAACCAGAATAACATACATGACAACGGGAAATGTCTGAACCAGAATAACATACATGACAACGGGAAGTATCTGAACCAGAATAACATACATGACAACGGGAAATGTCTGAACCAGAATAACATACATGACAACGGGAAGTATCTGAACCAGAATAACATACATGACAACGGGAAATGTCTGAACCAGAATAACATACATGACAACGGGAAATGTCTGAACCAGAATAACATACATGACAACGGGAAATGTCTGAACCAGAATAACATACATGACAACGGGAAGTATCTGAACCAGAATAACATACATGACAACGGGAAATGTCTGAACCAGAATAACATACATGACAACGGGAAGTATCTGAACCAGAATAACATACATGACAACGGGAAATGTCTGAACCAGAATAACATACATGACAACGGGAAATCTCTGAACCAGAATAGCATACATGACAACGGGAAATGTCTGAACCAGAATAACATACATGACAACGGGAAATATCTGAACCAGAATAGCATACATGACAACGGGAAATGTCTGAACCAGAATAACATACATGACAACGGGAAATATCTGAACCAGAATAACATACATGACAACGGGAAATGTCTGAACCAGAATAACATACATGATAACGGGAAGTATCTGAACCAGAATAACATACATGACAACGGGAAATGTCTGAACCAGAATAACATACATGACAATGGGAAATGTCTGAACCAGAATAACATACATGACAACGGGAAATATCTGAACCAGAATAACATACATGACAACGGGAAGTATCTTAACCAGAATAACATACATGACAACGGGAAGTATCTGAACCAGAATAACATACATGACAAGGGGAAGTATCTGAACCAGAATAACATACATGACAACGGGAAGTATCTGAACCAGAATAACATACATGACAATGGGGTGTGTCTGAATCAGAATAACATACATGACAACGGGAAATATCTGAACCAGAATAACATACATGACAACGGGAAATGTCTGAACCAGAATAACATACATGACAACGGGAAATGTCTGAACCAGAATAACATACTGACAACGGGAAGTATCTGAACCAGAATAACATACATGACAACGGGAAGTATCTGAACCAGAATAACATACATGACAACGGGAAATGTCTGAACCAGAATAACATACATGACAACGGGAAGTATCTGAACCAGAATAACATACATGACAACGGGAAGTATCTGAACCAGAATAACATACTTGACAACGGGAAATATCTGAACCAGAATAACATACATGACAACGGGAAATGTCTGAACCAGAATAACATACATGACAACGGGAAATGTCTGAACCAGAATAACATACATGACAACGGGAAGTATCTGAACCAGAATAACATACATGACAACGGGAAATGTCTGAACCAGAATAACATACATGACAACGGGAAGTATCTGAACCAGAATAACATACATGACAACGGGAAATGTCTGAACCAGAATAACATACATGACAACGGGAAGTATCTGAACCAGAATAACATACATGACAACGGGAAATGTCTGAACCAGAATAACATACATGACAACGGGAAATGTCTGAACCAGAATAACATACATGACAACGGGAAATGTCTGAACCAGAATAACATACATGACAACGGGAAGTATCTGAACCAGAATAACATACATGACAACGGGAAATGTCTGAACCAGAATAACATACATGACAACGGGAAGTATCTGAACCAGAATAACATACATGACAACGGGAAATGTCTGAACCAGAATAACATACATGACAACGGGAAATGTCTGAACCAGAATAACATACATGACAACGGGAAATGTCTGAACAAGAATAACATACATGACAACGGGAAATGTCTGAACCAGAATAACATACATGACAACGGGAAGTATCTGAACCAGAATAACATACATGACAACGGGAAATGTCTGAACCAGAATAATATACATGACAACGGGAAATGTCTGAACCAGAATAACATACATGACAACGGGGTGTGTCTGAACCAGAATAACATACATGACAACGGGAAGTATCTGAACCAGAATAACATACATGACAACGGGAAGTATCTGAACCAGAATAACATACATGACAACGGGAAATGTCTGAACCAGAATAACATACATGACAACGGGAAGTATCTGAACCAGAATAACATACATGACAACGGGAAATGTCTGAACCAGAATAACATACATGACAACGGGAAATGTCTGAACCAGAATAACATACATGACAACGGGAAATGTCTGAACAAGAATAACATACATGACAACGGGAAATGTCTGAACCAGAATAACATACATGACAACGGGAAGTATCTGAACCAGAATAACATACATGACAACGGGAAATGTCTGAACCAGAATAATATACATGACAACGGAAATGTCTGAACCAGAATAACATACATGACAACGGGAAATGTCTGAACCAGAATAACATACATGACAACGGGAAGTATCTGAACCAGAATAACATACATGACAACGGGAAGTATCTGAACCAGAATAACATACATGACAACGGGAGATGTCTGAACCAGAATAACATACATGACAACGGGAAATGTCTGAACCAGAATAACATACATGACAACGGGAAGTATCTGAACCAGAATAACATACATGACAACGGGAAATGTCTGAACCAGAATAACATACATGACAACGGGAAATGTCTGAACCAGAATAACATACATGACAACGGGAAATGTCTGAACCAGAATAACATACATGACAACGGGAAATGTCTGAACCAGAATAACATATATGACAACGGGAAATGTCTGAACCAGAATAACATACATGACAACGGGAAATGTCTGAACCAGAATAACATACATGACAACGGGAAATGTCTGAACCAGAATAACATACATGACAACGGGAAATGTCTGAACCAGAATAACATACATGACAACGGGAAATGTCTGAACCAGAATAACATACATGACAATGGGGTGTGTCTGAATCAGAATAACATACATGACAACGGGAAGTATCTGAACCAGAATAACATACATGACAACGGGAAATGTCTGAACCAGAATAACATACATGACAACGGGAAATGTCTGAACCAGAATAACATACATGACAATGGGGTGTGTCTGAACCAGAATAACATACATGACAACGGGGTGTGTCTGAATCAGAATAACATACATGACAATGGGGTGTGTCTGAACCAGAATAACATACATGACAACGGGAAGTATCTGAACCAGAATAACATACATGACAATGGGGTGTGTCTGAATCAGTATAACATACATGACAATGGGGTGTGTCTTTTCACACAGTTGTTTACAAGAAGAGAAGCCAGTCGCTGCATCAGCTGTGGTTAAATAACCGGTTGCAGCTGAAAGATAAACGCTCATGCAGTGATTATCCAATAGGAGGCTTTTACTTGTTTACGTCGTTGAATCCAGGCCATCTAGATCATTTCTATGTCTTTTTGAAGAGGAATCCCCCCTGCCCCGCCCACCTCTTCATCATTCAGCTCTTCCTCAGACTGTTCAACAAACAAAGAACCCCTCCATTCAATATGCAACGATGTTCCAAACATTCACTTCTTGCCACGAATATTGACAAGCATGCAGGGTCAGGAGGTCACAGTGCTCCATAACCCTCTCTGCATGCGTCAGCTTAATCAATAAACTCATCTTATTTACACATATGGGTTTGCAGGCACGTGCAGTGAGCAGTTTGGTTTGGCGAGTAAGTAGTTGCAAACTGACACACAATTGATGTGGCAGGTGGGTGTCCTCTTAATCTGACACAATTAAGATCATCAGACACCAAGCGAAATGATTCAGTAGCAGTCCCCAGAATATTTAACTTTGTCACAACCAGTCGCGTCTGCTGATATTTTTCTTTATAAGAAAGATGTGAACATTGTTTCAGCCTCTCTAGCAGGATCATCCCTCCTGAGAATGTCAACTGACACTGAGAGCAAAGCCTCAGCTCACTAATTCCCTGTGAATGGATGAGGTGAGGTTACTACACCTTACAGGTGTAGTAACGTAAAGAGACAGCTTAGCGATCTGCCTTTTTATGAGCTATGAAAAGCACTAAATGCCATCAGTTACAAAAATATATGTACTAAAGGCTACATTTTTCATCTGAAAATTTATATTTAATATAAGGATTAAAAAAGAAAGTGAAAAATAATTAAACTTATTAAATTAAATTAATATATTTATTTCTTTCTGCCTTGGGTAGACCCTGCCTACACTGCCTGCTTACCCAGCTTACCCTACCCTGTCTACACTGTCTACCCTGTCTACACTGTCCACCCTGTCTACACTGTCTACACTGTCTACACAGTCTACCCTGTCTACACTGTCTACACTGTCTACACTGTCTACACTGTCTACACTGTCTACACTGTCTACACAGTCTACACTGTCTACCCTGTCTACCCTGTCTACACTGTCTACACTGTCTACACAGTCTACACTGTCTACACAGTCTACACTGTCTACACAGTCTACACTGTCTACACAGTCTACACTGTCTACACAGTCTACCCTGTCTACACAGTCTACACTGTCTACACAGTCTACACTGTCTACACAGTCTACACTGTCTACACTGTCTACACTGTCTACACAGTCTACACTGTCTACACAGTCTACACTGTCTACACTGTCTACCCTGTCTACACAGTCTACACTGTCTACACAGTCTACACTGTCTACACTGTCTACACAGTCTACACTGTCTACACTGTCTACACAGTCTACACTGTCTACCCTGTCTACACTGTCTACCCTGTCTACACAGTCTACACTGTCTACACAGTCTACACTGTCTACACTGTCTACACAGTCTACACTGTCTACACTGTCTACACAGTCTACACTGTCTACCCTGTCTACACAGTCTACACTGTCTACACTGTCTACACTGTCTACACAGTCTACACTGTCTACACTGTCTACACAGTCTACACTGTCTACACAGTCTACACTGTCTACACTGTCTACCCTGTCTACCCTGTCTACACTGTCTACACTGTCTACACAGTCTACACTGTCTACACAGTCTACCCTGTCTACACAGTCTACACTGTCTACACAGTCTACACTGTCTACACAGTCTACACTGTCTACACAGTCTACACTGTCTACACTGTCTACCCTGTCTACCCTGTCTACCCTGTCTACCCTGTCTACACTGTCTACACTGTCTACACAGTCTACACTGTCTACACAGTCTACACTGTCTACACTGTCTACACTGTCTACACTGTCTACACAGTCTACACTGTCTACACAGTCTACACTGTCTACCCTCCCTACCCTGCTGCACACCACTGTGGATTTGCTTGTATTCACTGATCCTATGCTTACATACATGAAGCGATGCAAAGGCGTGGTGCATGCCAGTCCAGAACCACATCTATTTGCATATCCATACAGTGTGCCAGGACTAAAAGGAGCACAGCAGGGAGATGTCTCAGCAAAGGAAATCTCTGTGAGCTTCAGCTTCAAATGTCTCTGAAGCTTAAAGGCATGGCACCCAGTGGCTCTGACAGGTCACGCCCACACTGCATCATTCCAGCCTCATGCTCAAGCTCTGACCGTTTCACACTGCTGAGAGACACAGTACATCCATTTAATAATAAAAGCTTCATGTTTTTTACCTCAGTTTCAGGAACACTAAGCTGATTTGCATATTAATTCCCTGGAGACTCCCAGAACTTCACCATGACCAGCATGACAATATAAAATATTTTAGTTGGAGACAAAGGCTGTGGCAGTTTCATAAGAACGCACTCCTTATTTCCCTAATTAGATGTGCTGTCTTACTCTCAGTGGCTTAAAAATGTGAAACAGGTCTCAAAATAAGAGACAACACAGTTTATGCACAAAAACATGCATGCACACACATGAAAAATAAATAAATAAACATCCAATTGGCAGCTTCATGCTTATTTCAGAGGTGTGACTTTGAGGGAAACTTCTCTCCTTGTGCCATAATTTATTCCCCAAGGAAAATGTATTTATAATTATTTCACCTCCCCTATTTACGATAGCTCTGTAATAAATATATTTATGACTTCCTGGATTTTTAGGCTCTGCATAGTGCACACGACAGTTTTCATGCTTTAAAGACCAAGAAAGGCATGTTTCAGGCCACGACTGTGCACCACTGAAATGCAGCACGCATCCAAATGAAAAACAGCCACTGAATATTCAGCCTCCATATTTTCATCCTGCATCACTAATCCACCGAGTTGTGGATTTTGCTTTAGAGGAACTCATTCAGCATTGACTTTCTTGCCTTGAATTTGGTGAAAAGATGGATGCCATCTTCTCATCTACCCACCAAATGTGATACCAGCCAATTAGTTTAGGCCACGTTAGGTTAGCATAACAAGTTTGTTTCAAGTGTGCACTGGGGTTTCATTAGTGTTGCTGCAGCAGCTGGAAAATCGCCCATTACAACAGTGGCTGTCACAATTTTCAAGGGCCAGTTGTACATTTCCACCATCAGACCATAATGAAGGTGATTCACCAGTCGTCCCCCACACAGCCGCACTTTGAGCATGTTTGCATTTGTTAGCTTGTTAGCATAAAGCACACAAAGCACAAACAGATAGAAATCTGCAAGCTTTGACAGGATGCATGTTTACGGCAAGCTGAAAACAGAGCTATCTACAGTATACACCATTACTTCTCTAGAAATTATCTAATTTCATCAAGTCAACTGTTATTCTGAAAAAAAGGAGATAAAAATGTTTCTATCTAGTACAACAGCAGCAGGTTTATTATTTTGTTTGGAAATTAGATATTTTACGCAAGTGATGCTATTTTATCTTCCTAAAGACGTCTTAACCCTTTCATTCATAGTGGCCATATGGACACTTATTTACAAGCTCTTTCTTGCAGATTTCATGAATGAGGATCGTATATTTGTAAATAAACCACTTCAGTGGATGTTAGTGAGTCATCCAATATGTTTCCACTCACTGGAGAATACATAAATATGATATAATTGAACATAATATAAATATGCAAATTTGCTTTTGTGATAAATAGGAAAATAAAATGATACAGCTGTATTTTATAGAAGATTTACATGATATAATTGATTATATATTATTTTATAAATATCTTTTTGAATACATTAAAATAAACCATAAATCATGATCAATTCTAAATATCACTAATAAAAAAGATGTAATTGTCTGTAGAGGTAAAATACTGTATTGTAAAAAATGTTGCATTTTTTTCTTTTTATATTAATTCATGCATGAAAGGGTTAAGATAGATGAAAAACTAAGAAAACTGAAGCATGTGTGCTTCATGTATAAACCACAAAGCAGAAAAAAAGATGGGTAATGTTGGTTTATGCAAGTTTCTGTTAACGCCTGAGAATACAGCTGAAGACATCAGATATGTTTACACCACCTTCACACCTTGAATATAATATATGTCTGTTTCTGTCAGGCAACTTTTCAGAGTATTTCTTTTCATTAAAGACGCATCTTCACACTCAGTACCAGAATTATATGCTCAAGTCTGCAAGTAATTCAGCGTCTGATCCACCATTTTTCCATTATCCTGATATAAGCCTTAATTATAGTGAGAGGGATTTAAGAAGATCTACTGCTTAAAAAATCAATTAACATGCTGGACCACTGCTAATTAGAGCGACTGTGTGAAGGATATTGCTGGTGAACCTGCAAAGGAGAGGAAAAAGAGGAAGACAACATTTCAGAGGAAAAAAAACAGCAACTGGGAAAAAAACAACAGCAGGAAGTGACTGAGACCCACCGAGGCTCTGGTGAGTTTAAACATACTGGGAGCAATGTGAACTTAAGCTCAGATGTCTTCTCTTCTATCCAGTTTTTTTTTTTTTTTTATCGTAATTCAGCCGATTAAACAGATTAAAATGGAAAGAAAATGTTTTCATACCAAAAACGAGGCTTCAGGGCCGCATTAAATCCAACTAGCTCAGTTTTTCCCTAGATTCAATAAGCTCCTGCTCCAAAGAACAGCACAGCAAGTTCTTTTCTTTCTTTGTTTTTTTGGCTCATTTACTGGCAGAACAAACCTTTCTTTCAGGGTGTACCCAGTCAGCATCTCTTTACAGGGAAGAGAAAAGAGAAGTGAGGATGCATCACACTGTGTTATGCTGCATGTTGGGACAGGAGCTGCAGCAGACACAAACCTCCATTCACAACCACCACTGCCAAAAAAAGACTAATAAAAAGGGAAAGAGGAAAAAGCATGAGAACATGAGAACTGGTTTAGATGTTGTACATGTTGTGTTGTCAATACAAATGATCTTTTGTTATCATTTCAAGTTAACCTATTTACTGTACGTGTCACATCATCCATACTGCATGACAACCTGCCCTCTACTTCATTTTCACTGGTATATGGCGTCTACCATGACCCTCAGTTATGAGAAGCAGTATGGGAACTCAGTCAATTAATGTTATGGTATTTGAATGATGTAAAGTAACACACTAGAAGCTTAAAATAGCCCCCCAACACACACACACACACACACACACACACACACACACACACACACACACACACACACACACACACACACACAGAAAACAGCCCAAACTTCTTTACTATGTACCATTTTATCCATTTAAGATCACATTTAATTCCTAAATCGAACCTTCACCACGCTGCTGCTAAAGCCCCATTGATGACCCTTTATGTGTGTAATGGTGTAATGTGTAATGTCTTTGTCAGTTGTTGTCAGATGCCACTGCCTTTGTACTCCTACACATCATTTCCAAAATGGAAAAACCAATTCAGGGTAAAATAGAAACTAATGAAGCAGAAATCAGAGGAAGAATAGTCAAAGTTGTCAAAGATTCACAAGTTGCACCTGAATACTTTATGCTGCGACAACTGGAAATATGATAATAACATGTTGTTGTCGTAAGTCTAAAGAATCATGATAAAGAAGAGTCAACACTGGTTGGAGGGGCCTCCCCTTGAAACTCTGCTGGGGGTCTGTGAGGTAATGTGTCCAAGGTTGAAGAAGATCAGATGTAGACAGAATCAGCAGTCCTGGGATTTCCTTAAAGATGAACATTTTATTTTCCAAGCGTTGTCCATTATACAATTTCAAAGATCTGTGGACAATCAGACACCAGTTTCACATCCTTTTCCCCCTCTCTCTCCTAGCGTGCTCCTAAAACTGACTACTTATATACCCCATAAGACACGCCTGATTTGATTTAGCCAAAACCATTTCCCCATATCACCATCCCCAGCAACCTTATTCTACACCAACATTAATAAACAAACCAAATCTCAAAACAAACAAAATTAGACGAAAGGAATGCCAGTTCTAAAACACTATTTCAAATAAGCCCAGACTTAAAGAAACTACAGAAGAGGAAATCCTCCACTTGGTTTCTCCCAATCAACCAATCTAAGACATCACTCACACCTGCAATGAGGAAGTGTTGGGTTGGCCACTCCCCAACTCATCCTGCAAGGTGGAGTTAAACAAAGAATGATGTTAAATAGTAATACAATGAAAAATGCATCATAATGCAAACACTAACAACCTGGGATAATAACTGCAGCATGGTTAGCTGGCAACAGAAATGAAAGTTAAAGGGACAAATATGAGAAAAGGTTAGGGACAAGTGGTGAATAATTACAGTCTCACCCACTTTGTCACAGGGCCTGAACAGCGCCCAGGACGGACTTTGACCAGTCTGAATACTCCATGCTAACATGGCTTCTGCTCCTCTAGGTACTGCTGGGTCCAGTAGCCTGTGTGTCTGCTCACATGCACAAATAGCTTTAGAATGAATAAATAGTTCAAGTTTCGCCACGAGGCTTAGTTGGTGAAACATGGATGTGTTTGTACGTATTGTGAAGGGTTTTATCTCCTGAGACTGTAGGCATGCTTCTGATAAAGCTGCTTTTTGCCTCTCAGTGCTGTGGAAAGCCACGCTGACAGAGCCGATGACTCAAAATGGAGCTCCTCATCGCTGTCTCTGGGATATCTCAGTACACAACCACTGTGTCGGGGAGCCAAAAACCTCCCCCTCCACTGCCACCCCACAACGCCGGAGCAGCTTATGATATAGAGCAGAGCTGTCATCCTTAGCGGCTTGGGTCTCATTACTCAGGCTGTATTTATCCAGCCATGCTCAGGAAGTCCACGTTTATCAGGCCTTTTTATCGATGGCCATCCGGGTCATTATTAAGGATGGACAGTATTTCCTGTGCAGTTATAATTAAGTCACGGTGCTGCAGTCATTCATCAGCAGGGTAATAGTTTGAGTGAATGCTGAAAACGCCCCTTTGGCCAGCTTTTCTAAATAATGTTTTTTACTGAATCACAAGATCACCGAAGCTGCTTTGTCTTTTTTATGATGCAGTGTCAGAGTGGATGTTGTGCTAATTGAGTGGTTTGCATAAATGGGGCGCGCGCACACACACACACACACACACACACACACACACACACACACACACACACACACACACACACACACACACAGCTAAATCATGGACAAATTATTATCCCTCTACATATTATTAAAATCACTCTATCATCTGGTAGACCCAAGTCATTGTGTATGTGCCTCAGGGGTCCAGATCAGTTATAGGAGTGCTAGCAGGTTGGAGGAGAACAGCACATTGCTCGGCCTCTATAACAGTGAGGTCTCAGCATATTAAAGTTAAATTCAGCACCTCTGTCAAGTACATTTCTGCTCTCTCCACAATGTGTTTTCACTGAATGTGTAACAGACAGGGAGGTGAAATGTTGTGGCACACAGGATCTTGCTAAGCATTTATATGGCTGTGCTCAACTTTGTGTTTTTTAACCTTGCTCTCAAACGGATTAAAAAATAAAATAATGGGGGGAGCCACCAGAGATGACCTTTAAATTGTGGCATAGGCAATGTGCAAATGTTGCTACAAGACAATAAACAGAGAAGACAGTTAAATCTCTATTCATCCCTCGATGGAGGAGAATAACCTTGTTTTATCGGGCTGTGCCACAAAGCAGAAAATTAGTTCCTGAAAAAGTCATTAGCAACTAGCTTGTTTTATAGGGTGACATGCCCTCTTGTGACCAAAGCTGTGCAATTTTTCTGTCAGATAATTAAAACACTGGCTGGAAGCAGGGCCTGGGTGGAAAATACTCACAGATATACAGAAAGGCAGTTTATCTCAAGTCTGTAGGAAAATGTTCACTGTAAATATTTGGTTGAACACAAATATGCTGTTTGCACATAAAGAGCTGGGTTACTGTATATGTGAACAGAGCTGAGATTATCTGACATTTCATGCAACATTTTGGCTTTAGGTATGAATGAGCCAGGTAAAACATCTATTAAAACATATACACCAGTCAGACCGGTGGGAAACACAATGAATACAATTATTGTCTTAGTGCAATATGTTTATAGTGGTCATGATGAAAGCAGAGGGAAAAAAGAATAACTTTGACAAGAGCCAAATTATAATGGCACGGTAGCTAATGCAAGTTGCCCATGGGAACATGAGAAGCAAACACTGGTTGTATTGTTTTAGAAATACCGTGAACAAAAGCGCTAGTAAAACCGAACCCTGGTTCCAGTTTAACGACGTTTGGAGAATACATTGCCTCACAGCTCAGACATGGAGTTGTAAAGCTCTAGATATGTTACAGTGTGCATGCTAACGTGTATTCGGCACTTTTTGTTGCTGGACACACATTAGCATGGAGACACATTAGCATGGAGACACGTTAGCATGGAGACACATTAGCATGGACACACGTTTGCATGGACACACGTTAGCATGACACGTTAGCATAGACAAATGTTAACATGGAGACACAGTAACATGGACACAGTTGTAGATATGTTACAGTGTGCATGCTAACGTGTATTTGGCACTTTTTTGGCTGGACAAACGTCAGCATGGAGACATGTTAGCATGGAGACACGTTAGCATGGAGACACGTTAGCATGGACACACATTAGCATGGAGACACATTAGCATGGACACACGTTTGCATGGACACACGTTAGCATGGAGACACGTTAGCATGGAGACACGTTAGCATGGACACACATTAGCATGGAGACACATTAGCATGGAGACACGTTAGCATGGACACACATTAGCATGGAGACACATTAGCATGGACACACGTTTGCATGGACACACGTTAGCATGACACGTTAGCATAGACAAATGTTAACATGGAGACACAGTAACATGGACACAGTTGTAGATATGTTACAGTGTGCATGCTAACGTGTATTTGGCACTTTTTTGGCTGGACAAACGTCAGCATGGAGACATGTTAGCATGGAGACACGTTAGCATGACAAATGTTAGCATAGACAAATGTTAACATGGACACACGTTAGCATGGAGACATGTTAGCATGGAGACACGTTAGCATGACATTAGCATGAGACATGTTACCATTCAAACATGTTAGCATGACAAATGTTAGCAGAGACAGATGTTAACATGGAGACACATTAGCATGGACACACATTAGCAAGGTCAAACATTAGGACACACATTCACACAAACAGTGTGGATACACTGATGGTGTTCACAAAATGTCACATGACCCATATTAGTTATGCTTTAGTATTGCTTAACTTATTGCAAACTAGAGCTTGTGTCATTAGCATTGTCTTTATTGCTGGAAAATGCAGCCCGTTTGCATTGCCTTCGGCGCTTCAGTCATTTGTGATGACCAGTTGGATGAAATGACAAAAGAAATAAGAAAGCAAGTGAAAGGAGAAACAACAAAGAATAATTTCTCACTATAACTCAAGGAAACTGTTGGCTAAACCCAACGTAAATGGGATAATGTCGCAAACACTCCAACCAGGACCGATGTGCTTTTGTAGCAGTTCGGGGGGATTTGTAAGAAATGCAGGAGTGGAAGGAAGGGTTACATAAAAATTAAGTACATAATATATCATAGAACATATGAGGAAGGACAGGCCGCAACATGGGACCTGGATGCACTGCATGGTTTTTTATTGTTTTAATATTCCTGTTAGCTGCCCATTCTGGTTTGGTCTTCTGGACCCAGTTTATGTGGATGGACAATGGGGAATTTGTCCAGTGACATATTAACACATTTTCTTTTCTCTGCAATGAGTAACTGCTGGCTGAATGTTTGGTTTGTGGGTTTTTTGTCTCTTCGGTTTTTTTTTGTTTTTTTTTATAAAAATAATTATTTTTGCATTAATAAAACACAAAAAATAATAATAATTTTGAAGTTTTTCAAATATCTTCACTGGGCTGGATGTCCCAGTATCAAGATATTCTGGAACATCCAGCCCAGCACCAACGAGTGCATGACATATTAAATGTATTCGTATCACGCTGATACGCAATGCTCCTGGCTATGGTAACGACGTTGTAGGTCCAGATTTGCTATGTCTGTTAAAGGGACACGTTTTCCTGGTCAAATAAAAGCCATACAGGAGTTTACATTTAGACTGTCTGGAGTTATTACATTAATAAATCTTGTTTTTATATATATATAATCCACTTTGCTGACGCTCTGCATGTGATTATCATTTTATGCTGCTGTTACTAAAAACCAAACAGTTTTTTGTATTTATTTCTTAAAAATAGTAGAAAACAATATTCTATAATTTTGTACCATAAATGAAAAACTACCTTTTGTAACAAATAACCCTTCTCAACTCAGTACCAGTGTCAGTACCAGTAACATTATCAATACCTGTACCAGTATCAGTACCAGTACCACTACTAGTACCAGCCTCCGTATCATTACCAGTATCAGTATCAGTTACAGTGTCAGAATCAGAACCAGCACCAGTACCAGTACAAATATTAGCATCAGTAATAGTACCAGTACCACTACTAGAACCAGTATCAGTATCATTACCGGTATCCGATACAGCAACAGTATTAGTATCAATACCAGTACCAATATTAGTATCAGTATCATTATCAGTATCAACATCAGTACCAGTACCAGCACTAGTATCAGTATCAGTATCAGTATCAGTACCAGTAAAAGTACCAGTACAAGTACCAATACCAGTACCAGCACTAGTATCAGTATCAGTTACAGTAACAGTAACAGTATTAGTATCAGTATCAGTATCAGTATCTGTATCTGTACCAGTACCAGTACCAGTACCAGTACCAGTATCAGTATCAGTACCAGTAAAAGTACCAGTACAAGTACCAATACCAGTACCAGCACTAGTATCAGTATCAGTTACAGTAACAGTAACAGTATTAGTATCAGTATCAGTATCAGTATCAGTATCTGTACCAGTACCAGTATCAGTACCAGTACCAGTACCAGTACCAGTACCAGTACCAATATCAATATGAGTACAAGTACCAGTACAAGTTACTTGTGCAGCAGTTTTCCAGCATGACAATGTGTGTGTGTGTGTGTGTCTGTCCCACCTTTAACTGGTTTTTGGAGTACTGGCTACATGAGCCAGTGAAAGTGATCCAGTCTAGCGGAACCATGTGTTGTTGTTTTTTAACTGGCCAATCACCAGGAAGCCTTCTTTAACAATACCTGGGTTAAACTTTCATTTGAAAAGTTTGTTTTTTCTGGCAGCAGAAATATTACTTTGCTTCTTTAAACTTTATAAAATGTTTATTTTTTTATGTATTGAACATTTCCAGTGCATCCTCCCCCACAGGTCTTCTGTAATCTGCCTTCTGTGATGAACTCACCACAAAACGTGGAATTTTGGTCTTTTCTCAAAGTTAACTGGTTTCCACGTTGCTCTCCAGCTCCGGGTGTACTGGAGCTTACAAAGCTGCGGTGCTTCTGCTGGAATACGAGGGCAGATGGCTTAACTGTGCCAAACTGTGCCAAATGGCCGCTTCGGACACCCCGCCTGACCGCTCTGCACTGCAGACTCTCTAACTGTCTTCTGCTTCACTTTATCAGAGTTTATCTCTGCAGAGGTGTTCCTCTCACACTGATCCTACAGAGATCCGGAGCTGCAGCTGCATCACACGTTTTACACAAGCCTAAAACCTTCTGGTGCATTTAGTCATCATCAGTAACCTCAAAAAACTCTTCACAAAAAGTCAACTATTCAACTTTCCCATCAATCTGCAGGTAATATAAAGAGTCGGGGACATTTAAGTGGAGTCATACACCAGTAATCTTCTTATTTAAAACAATTAATGGCCACAAAGCTGACAGCATGGTGTATCTGCAGCAGGGGTCCTCCATCCTGGTCCTGGAGGGCCGGCCTCCTGCAGGTTTTCCAAGTGGAAACGCCAGACTCAGACAAGCTCTGCACATGTCTGATAAACACACATTCAGTCAGGTGTGTTGCAGCTGGGACACCTGGAAAACCTGCAGGACGCCGGGCCTCCAGGACCAGGGTTGGTGATCCCTGATCTACAACACAGAATAAAACATCTAATCTTAGTCTGATGTGAAAATGTGAAGGGTGTGATGAAGAGGACTGTGTAGAGACAGGTTGTCATGGTAACAGATTGTTTCGCTCAGACTTTGTGGGTTTTTTTGTGGTTAAGTATGTTAAGTACTAAACACTGTGATCCAGAAGTCTAGAGAAAGGTTTTAGTGTATCTGAGGAACTTTCTTTCATCAAACATCCAGAACTTTTTCTGAATAGTGTCAGCTGATATTTACATAACTTTACTGACTCCACCTTAAACCTTCATGTTTAATTACACTTTCATTATTCTGCATATATTTTTTAGTTTACTAATGATTTATGTTGTAATTAATATTTCCTCCTGCACTTGAAACAGCAGCTTATGGTGGTAAAAATCTGCTTTTTCCTTCATATTTGACCAGAAAACTCAAACCCCCACAATCCCAAATGTTTTCTACTCCATGCTACCTCTAATGCTGAATCTAAAGCATTAAATGATCTTTTGCTTACTAGTGTCTCTATGTAAATAAGTATGTTGATAAAGTAAATAAATAAAAACACACCACAACTTGGCAGAATAACAACCATGAGACATGATTAGTCTGTGCCAGCAAGATGAAAGTTATGATCTCAGCCTGGCCATCCCTCCAACAATCTTCTGGCTCCTCCAGTCGGTTTGAAGTAGAAATAAAAAGGAATCAAGTTTAATTTTCACATAAATCAGTTTTATAAATTATTTTGCTAAAAAAAAGTTTCCTTATAAAAGGAGCATCAAGCTGTTTGTAAAAGCTCAAACATAGAAGTTAATCGTATTTGTTGATTCATACTGAAGCAGAGGCAGAGAAATGACCCTGGAGGGCATCGGCACATCTGCACTTTATCATCATCATCATCATCATCATCATCATCCTCATCATCATCATCATCATCCTCATCCTCATCCTCATCCTCATCCTCATCACCATCACCATCCTCATCCTCATCCTCATCATCATCATCCTCATCATCCTCATCATCGTCATCCTCATCATCATCATCCTCATCATCCTCATCATCGTCATCCTCATCATCATCATCATCATCATCATCCTCATCCTCATCATCCTCATCACCATCATCATCATCATCATCCTCATCCTCATCAGCATCATCCTCATCATCCTCATCATCATCGTCATCCTCATCATCCTCATCATCATCATCATCATCCTCACCATCATCATCATCATCATCATCATCATCCTCATCATAATCATCCTCATCCTCACCATCATCATCATCATCCTCATCATCCTCATCCTCATCATCCTCATCATCATCATCCTCATTATCATCATCACCGTCATCCTCATCCTCATCATTATCATCCTCATCCTCATCATCATCATCATCCTCATCATAATCATCCTCATCCTCACCATCATCATCCTCATCATCCTCATCATCCTCATCATCATCATCCTCATCATCATCATCATCATCACCGTCATCATCATCATCGTCATCCTCATCATCATCATCCTCATCCTCATCATCTTCATCCTCACCATCATCATCATCATCGTCATCCTCATCATCCTCATCCTCATCATCATTATCCTCATCATCCTCATCACCATCATCTTCATCATCCTCATCATCCTCATCCTCATCAACATCATCGTCATCATCCTCATCATCATCCTCATCATCATCCTCATCATCATCATCTTCATCCTCGCCATCATCATCATCATCCTCATTCTCATCATCATCCTCATCATCATCATCATCATCATCTTCATCATCATCATCGTCATCCTCATCATCCTCATCCTCATCATCATTATCCTCATCATCCTCATCACCATCATCATCGTCATCCTCATCATCCTCATCCTCACCAACATCATCGTCATCATCCTCATCATCATCCTCATCATCATCCTCATCATCATCATCTTCATCCTCGCCATCATCATCATCATCCTCATTCTCATCATCATCCTCATCATCATCATCATCATCATCTTCATCATCATCATCATCATCATCATCATCCTCATCCTCATCATCATCATCCTCATCATCATTATCCTCATCATCCTCATCACCATCATCTTCATCATCCTCATCATCCTCATCATCATCATCATCATCATCATCCTCATCATCATCATCATCCTCATCATCATCATCATCATCATCCTCATTCTCATCATCATCATCCTCATCATTCTCATCATCCTCATCACCATCATCATCATCATCCTCATCCTCATCCTCATCATCATCATCCTCCTCATCATCATCACCCTTATCATCCTCATCATCCTCATCATCATCATCATCATCCTCGTCCTCATCCTGATCCTCGTCAGGTTTTCAGCCGCGGTGCTACTCATGCAGTTGGTTGTCGACGTTTCACTCGGAGGCCGCTGCCTGCTTTAGCCTTGTTTCGGGTTCCCATGAGGACTTTTATCTTTTTGCTCCTATTTCTTGAAGAAACAAACGTGCTTTTGATCCGCTGCAAGGTTTTGTCAAAGTGTTTCTTCCTGAGTAAGCCTTGTAAGGTCTTGGTTCGGTCACTCCTGTGCCGGTATTCTGAGAAGAGAAGGAAAACATGAGTCAGAGTTATGTCGTCATGAGGGCTTTAAAAAAATAGGAAAAAGTAGGTGAAGGAAGGCATTCAATTCAACTTTCATATAGCGCCACTTCACAACAATGCTGTCACAGGACACTTTACAGACACATCATTTCCAGACAGTTCCTACATATCCTATCATAGAAACCAACTGATTGCATCGCGTCATGACTTGGATCCAATCCTCCATCCTGAGCTGCACGAGGCGACAGTGGGAAGGAAAAAACTCCCCTTTAACAGGAAGAAAACCTCCGGCAGAACCCGGCTCAGGGAGGGCAGCCATCTGCCTCGACTGGTTGGGGTGGAGAGGACAGGAAAGACAGAACAACATGTACAACTGCACTTATTCAGGAAGACCTGCGGAAAACAACACATCTTTAACAGGCCTGACTTATCTGGGCAAACACTGCATGTCAGGCTGCTGTGATGCTGCAGAACCATGTAGGGGGTTTGGGGGGACATTTTCCTAAAGAAACACCAATTTTTCTTTAAAGGAAGCATGAAAACACACTTCAGTGGATATGACTACTCGCAGATCAGCGTTAATTACCTGTTAATGAACAGTGGCGGAATAAGTATGAACAGAACAGACAATTAGACGGGCACTCAGTCAAACGGTGCACAGGTCAGAGTCCAGCTCATTAATCACGTCTGGCGTATGCAAATGAAGAGCGAGAACACTCATAAGGGATCAGCGGGGCTGGGCCGCGTTCTCCTGAGCTCAGTTCTGGCAGAACTGGGGCTTGATCACAACACTGAGGGTTTTAGGAAAGAAGAGTGTGTCCCATGTTGCACGGCAAAGGCAGGGCTGGAGGAGTGTGTGGTTTAAAGGCGTGCCACGCCATCACCCGCATGTGACACGCTGATCTTCATTTCGCTGCTCACTGTAGCACATCACATCTCATCACGCCTGTCCAGGTGCAGCGTTCCGAGCCCTTCCCAGGTGTCACGTGGAGCGGGCAGGCGACACACTAACCAGGATATACAGAGGGTCTTCTGTTCCTACGGTAACAGCAGGGACGTGATGGTCTGGCTCCGAGTTAGAGCAACGTTAGCAGAGTGGTGTGTAACGGTGTGTGTGCTCGTCAGTGCCAAGTCATTTCACACGTTACATCAAGCTCTGTGATGTCATCACTGAATAAGTGTATTATGATTTTATTACATCCCTTCAGACAAACATAAATACCTGAGAACGCCGCTGCCAGACGCCCTCTCCCAGCTGGAAGCAGAGTGGCCAGTTATTGTGTGGAGGTGTCTGCAGGCTGGCAGGGAAGCAGGAAGTTCTGTAGAGACCCACATGAAAGGAAACAAAGAGCTGAATGACTGGTGGAGGCAAAGAAAACCTCGTAAGGCATGAAAAGCTTTTCACGTGAAAATCTTTTCTTTGTCCGAAGGGTTAAAGTGTAATTAAAACGGCTTCTAGAGGTATCTGATCCCTTTATGAAAATAAATGATGTTCATGTTACCTGTGGGTCCACTCTTACGGAGGCTGCCGTTTTTGTGCCACCAGTCTCTCTATGGTGGCTCTGAATGGACAAACAACCGTGTGTGTGAAGTTGGAACCCAAACTGTCGACTTTGTTTGACATTTTGGGACAAGTGACACGTTATCAGCTAAGTGTCGTAAAGTCATCGCTGCACCTGAGACCACTGTTTAGGTCTGGAGGAATTTTGGCCACTGACGGCCACCGTCCACTAACAACTCATTAAAGTCGTTGCCATGTCACCACATGTCAGATATATTTTTTACACAATCTACTTTTAAATGAGTCTTTTTCTTTTTCTTTAGACCATTTCAGGAGCGTTGCAACCATTCCTCGGGACGACGCCTCACCTTTAACTTCCTGTTTGTCTGTTGCAGGTAAAACTAACTGTTCATTTGCCTTAAAATATCACATCTCAATCCTATCCTAGATGGTCACCATTATGTACTTAGTGTTGCCTGAACCAAAGCAGTGTTTCCAGTCTAATGGGGATCATGTAGTCTTTAACAAATCCAAGAGGATGTAAAAAACAAAACACATTTAAATTCTCAACTGTAAGAATAAATATCCGAATGTTTATGATCAGAACCTAAATCCAATCCAGCTTCCGCTAAAACACTACACTTGTGTTCACAAGAGTAAAATCATTATCCAGTTTCACCCTTTAAAGCCTGTCCCCGCCGCCCCTCTTCTCTGTCTCTGCTGACTTCCATCCCAGTCCGCCTGCAGCTGCACCCGGTCTTCACACACCAGTAACTCCCAGTGGATCTGGCTGGTTGCTGTGCATCCTCCTCACAGAGGCGCATATGGAGCTGCGTCTGGATTGTGGATCCAGGCCAGCAGAAAGCTGGACTCAGATCTTAGAAGTTCCAAAGGAAGAAAGGCAGAAAATGATCCTGAGCAATGAAACTTCATGTCTTATAGCAGGACAAAGAACACACTCACATGCATGAGAGGGTTTGTGTGTCTGAAGACAAACACCAGCTCTGGGTAATGCTCCTACAAAAGTCAAACTAGTAGTTTTAAAAACCGTGCTGAGTATTTCTGAACGGGTTCTTTTACTTATTGAGGTACATGTCACATGAGCGAGGTCGCGGGGTCGTGTTGCAGTAATCAGTTAGTGTGTTCAGCATCCTGGGAAGTGCAGCCAGACTCACACCTTCCACCTCCACCCTGACACCGCTCAACCAGAACACACACCTCATGGACTTCACCTTGTTCTGATGTGTGCTGTTGATCCTTTATACTTGGCAGCTCTTGGTGGTCTGGGTGTCTTCACACCCTGTGAGAGATGTTAGATGTGTTTGACAGGCCTCGTTCACACGAGCGTTTTAATTCAGTCGTCGTGATGATGCACGTATTCAGCAGGATCTTCTGCCTCCCGTCTTCGGTCCTCTATCTTCCTTCTCCTTCTCAGCTGCTGAGAAACGTGAAGTAGTATACTCATACTGGTACAGAGAATACAGGTACTACAATACTCTACAATACAATCCTCCACCCTCCAAGCTGCTGCTAGTGTTGCTTTTTGTGATTCCGCGCCAGCTGCAGAGGACGTGTGTTAGACTGGGAAAGTATGGCAGAGCGAGACCTGCTTCCTCCAAACGACCAGATCTGAGTAATCCTTGGTGTTTGGTTTGGTTATAAGAGAAAAAGTTGAGGTTTTACTGTGGAGGAAGGAAGACATAAAACAGCTGCAGTACGTCCAATGTGGCGCCACCTGCAGGATAACCAGTAAAGTCACAGTTAGGTCAAGCTTCAGTATCAGCTGAGTTGGCCATTTCCTTCCATTCTCACGTCTTCAAGTGTTCCACATACACTGAAATCATTGTCATCATGTTTCAGAAGCTAGTTTGACTTCTGCTTTGTCATATTTACAAAACAGACCAATATTTTGGTTCATACCGTTGGCAAAATAGATGCAAACAGCAATACGGACGTAAACATCTGCTTCCAAGAGCTAACAAAAACTTTCTACATCAATAAATCACCCATTCATCCTTCTCTCATTGCAGTACAGAAAAGTGAAGAAGGTCAATAGTATTTACAAGCTTCTGCAATGTGGTGAGCAAGGATTACATGCAGAGTAAATACTGCATTCGATGCGTTGATGTTATCCAAAAAGTCGACTTTCCTCACACCTTGGTGGATTTCTGCTTCCTCAGTCAGCTCATGGCAGAGATAAGAGGCAAAAAGGCTGTTCTGAACCTCAGCACAAAATAGCCCTAATGGTCTTAGATCATGTTGCCTCCCTGACACACCATTAAGTGCTAAATGTTAGGAATTGCATTACTGCAGCTTCTAAGATTAAGAGTGATAAGGAAAAGCTGTTATTCCTATCCTCTGTGCTCACCAGCACAGACCATAGCTTTCTGCTGATGAATTATTCACACAGCCAAATCATCAGCCGCAAAAGATAAAGGCCCTCCAACCACTCCTCAAGTGTATTGATTTTTGTTCTCTTTGTATGTTGGACTGAGGAGCGTCAAATGGATAATGGAAGCAAAAACTAAAAAAGGAGTCATGAGCAGCTTCATTTACTTCATGTTTCTTTCTTCCTCTTCAACATCAAGGACAGAAAACGTTGCAAATATTTACTTTGAGTCGTGGCTGTCTGGTCAAATCCCATCTTTCTGAATGCAGTTCTGTCTCTGTTACTGTAACATAAACCAGATTTACTTTGTTTCTGCCACTCCAGCATATGGATAGGAAGGTAAGACCTCTTAGAATTTAGCTTCAGAATGACGGCATGTCAGGATTTAGTTCAAATACAGAAACAGTGTCTGGAAAAACTAAGCAAACCCAACAAAAAGCTCATCAAAGACATGAAAAGGCAGAAAGCAGCAGAGGAGTCCTTTCCGGCCTGATTTGGAATGGAAGGCACACCTGTGAGTGGCAGGTGGGAGGAAGCGTCTGCAAACAAAGACAAAGAGGAGCAGGACAGATGGAGGAACAAGAGTTGCTGAAAGAAACAACAAATAACTAAATCTAATCCAGTTTGTGAACAGATTTTGCAACCATTATACTCTGTAGATGAAAACAAGCAAGAATGAGAGGTTTGTAATGAACTCCTTTCCAGACAGAGTCCTGCATCTGCTGACAACACCGGTTCTGACGGCTTGGTGGGTCCGGCACTTATCAGAACTACTACCACAACCTCACTTATTACCTCACCTCACACAACCCATTTACAGAATTACAATCCACACATTCACAGTCACCCTGCTCGTCTAGCTGAACTACTATCCCTGCATGCCTACCGGACTGCAAGAACTATCCCAGACACACACACATACAGTATATACGATATACAGTAAACACCCTTTAAATGCACATTTCAGTCTAATTTGTTTTAATATGCTAGTCCAGAAGGGCAAGAAATAATCAATCATTTTTTACAAACCCCTTCATTCATGTTGTATTGATCCTCTCAGATCAGCCAGAAACAGGCCAACGGAATAAGCTCCGCCCCCTGTCCTGCAGGCTGCGTCTGATTGGTCAGCTGCTAGGAGTATTTATACTGACCATTGAAGATGGGCGTGGCTTTCTCCCCGTAGTGACCAATCACTATGTCCCTTCCACGGGACGCCACTAAAATTTTTAAGTAGTAAAAAAATTCTCTAATTGTTTCCATCGCCATGGAAACCAAAAGCAGAGTGCTGGAAAACTCAAACATGTGATAGAATATGGCGTTGCTCACATGTCTGATGAGTATTCAACACTAAAACACTGTAGGAAGCTCAGAAAGCTAGAAATAGCATCATAGAACTGCTTTAAAGCTTGGTTACTGGTGATTGTGTTTTTTGTTCAAAGTCATGTGACCCTTCATCCCGTCTGGTACCCCACCATGTTGCTAGGGACGCTGTCCTGTTCCTAGCTTGTAGAGGCACCAGAAGCAGCCCTGACTACCAGGCTAAAGTTCAGCTTGACTGGAAAAGTGATCTCAACCTTAATGTATTCGGCTCAGAGAACATTCAGTATAGTTATGTGCATTAGGGAAGTGAATCTCCACCAGCGAGGCTGGTTCGATACGAATCTCAATACACTGCCAGCAGAACAATAACTTAACAACACAATGATCCCTGCAGTGGATGTGATGCAGCTCGGTTCGCCTCTGCTCACGGTGATGCAGTGTGATTGGTTAAAGGGACACAATGTAACTTTTGATCCAAACATCGGCCTCATGTGAGTAATAATGATGACTTCTGGGGTGAGTATATGCTCTGAGGACAGCCTCCTCTCCAGTCCACCTCGGCTGCTTGACTTTGCATCCTTCAGACTTTGCATTTCTAACCTTCGCCTGGCGTCCTGCTTCCCTCCAGTTTCCTGTTTTCTAACGGCTGTTGTGCTACTCGGCCACCACATGGTTTAATGATGAAAGGCCAAAAGATGGTGCATCCAAGACACCGCCAAGACGTGAGAGCAGAGGAGATAAAGTATGTAATACTCGTTGTAACCATGGGTTTTACCAACGCAGACACATTAAGAAAGGTACATCTCGCATTTGGTCGTTAGTTGTATCTGATGCACACCGAAGCTAACAGACATATAGCTAGCATGTGTATCAGACCACTGATTC
The DNA here is from genome assembly GCF_933228915.1 of Telmatherina bonti. Taxonomy (NCBI): domain Eukaryota; kingdom Metazoa; phylum Chordata; class Actinopteri; order Atheriniformes; family Telmatherinidae; genus Telmatherina; species Telmatherina bonti. The sequence continues at coordinate 4,426,386 of NC_136624.1, forward strand.
AGAAAGATGAATTTCTCCATCCCTAATGCGCACATGACTTCAGCGTAAAGATGACACAAATACTCAATTTCACAATTAACTGCAGTATAAAATACCATGAAGGGAAATATGCCTCTAATAATTATTAATAAACTAATAAACCTCTGGAGCACCACCCATCCTTAAGATTCAGGCCAGGATGAGAAGACCTGAGATAACTTCAGTCTGATGTCGTCAATTCTCAGAACGACTAACCCAGAAATTTGCATTCAGAAATTATGACAAGAACTGATGAATTGATCACAATTATTTATTAACAACGATGGTAAACAGCATGAACAATCAGATGAATGGAGGCAGTGATGGAGAGGTTATGTGGAACATTGTAGAATGAATATGTCTGTATGGATTTTTAATTCTGACATTAGTGATGAATGCTAAAAGTGATGAAATGAGATGGAACAGGAAGGAACTGGTTGGAACTAAGCTAACAAATCCGAATAATTATCTCACTTAAATCTCCTGAGCTGCCTTGAAAAAGGGGGAGGAAGTCATCCTCCTGCTCGGGGTCAAATGGTCATTGTACTTTGGAAACCAGTCTAACTGCAGAGAGGAGAGAAAGAAACCATTATTTAATCTGGTTCAAAAATTGTATAAATCCTGGAAGGTGAGATCGCTACAATCACCATTAGTTTATTGTAAAGATCCAAACATACAGCGCCATAATGCAGCTGGGACAGCTTATATAAAGCATAAATAAAAATCAAATGCAATGATTTGCGATTTTTTAGACCTATAATCAATTGAATACACTACAAAGTATTAAATGATAAACATGATAAACTTCATTGTATTTTGCAAATATTTAGTAATTTTGAGTGAGATGACCCTAGAGACCTGAGACAGCCATGTTCACCTGCAGTTTGTCGCGAGAAGCCGGCGGGTGTTGATGTGTGGCTCTTGTTTTGCACAGTAGAGTTTTAACATGTGGACTGGTGGAGGTGTGATGAACTGTTTGCTGACAGCTGCTTTCTGACATGTTCCTGAGCCAAGGTGGTGATAAAATGATGTTTTTTAATGCAGTGCACCAAAGATCAAACACTGCAGACTTCACTGAGAAACGTTGTTCTTGTTGGACTTCTTGCTCACACAGTTGTTCACAAAGTGGTGAACCTCACGCCATGCTTGCAACTCAGCATTTTGTGGATGCTCCTTTTATACCCAATCATGACACTATTTGTTATTTCCAGTGAATATGTTTGTCTGTGGGAAGTTCCAAACAGGCGTGTTGTTGGCATGAAATTCAAAATGAGGAAAAATATGATAAAAGAAAATAAAAAAAAACAATAAAGTTTATCAGAACAATAATAATATTGTGTCATAGTGTAAGAAGTATTCTGCAGGTTTATGTTGACGCAGAATCAGTTCTTCAATATTAGCACTAGACCTTTGTATAAAGAATTACACATGATTTAGTTTTCTAGCTTATATGCAGCGTTGCCTTCACCTGCACCGGTGAGTCTGATGAGCTGCTTTAGCATGTCACTAATATTGGATATATGTTGGTCTGCAAACATCAATAAACAAGACAGCAACTTGAAATGCGTAGAGTTAGAGAAAAACGTTTGGTGAAGATGGGAAGACAAAAAGTGCAGCAGCCACTCCTGAAGCGTTCCAGAGGTAAACTTTCAGCAGACACGGTGAAAACTGATGGGATTAACCCACGTACAAGTTGCTCCAATCAAGTCAATCAGCCTCTATCTGCCAGGAAAAGTCTGCAAACTAAAATGCTGTAATCCTGCGTAACGCTGTGACTCACATGCAGAAGGTGAAGGAAGACGTGGGAATCTCCAGATCCAGTTGTTCTGCTCATGGCTGCAGCTCGTTGAGCATGACGGGCTGATTTCACAGCATGGCATTAGCGCTGGAATAAAATCCTCTGAGACTGTCATCAGCAAAGACAGACCAGCTGAACCGTTGGTTGAGAAAGTTTTACTTGAGTTCACATCAACAAGAGGACAGAATGCAAACTGAGGATAGAAGTGTTGCAGAAGTAAAGCTGCGTTATCTGTTTTAGCAGCATCCCGTGAGCAGAGCGAGTTCTATCTACTGATAACGGGCGCAGACACAGTGGATATGTGAAAATATGTGTTTGCAACAGTCCAGCAGAAATAAATTTTCCAGCTAGTAACGCTTCTCCTAATGCAGGTAAGACTGTGGAATATTTAAGCATTCACAACTAGCACAACCTTGTTAGTAGGATCTTCAGATGGAAATAAAGTTCCTGCAACTCGGCTTCATGAAGACGTTTCGACCAGACTGGACAGCAGTTTCTCTGATCAGACGTCCTCTTCCGCAGAAACGTGTGAGCCAGGACTGCAGACGCTCTAAGTGCTCCCACATTACACACATACACCCTGCTTCCCAACAATCATTCGTTCATTTTCTGAACTGCTGCGTCCATTTCAGGGTCGCAGGAAGCTGGAGTCTGTTCCAGCCATCATGCGGTGAGAGGCGGGTCCACCTGGACAGGTCGCCAGTCCATCACAGACTGTGGAAAACAATAACATGATCATTTTGTTAAGTAGTTTTTCTCTTATTAAGAAGTGATGTGTGATTTACTACAGTCTGATGGAAAGTTTTGAATGACATCATATGAATGATTAAACAGTCTTTATCAATGGAAAGTTTCGCTCTTCCAGTATAACCGGGTGAGGTCGGTGCCATTGGGTTGTCAGTGAGCAACGGCTTGTAGAAGAAGCATTTCATTCCATATATCAGGGGCTTGTTCCAGAAAGTTGTTCCAACTAACTCTGACTTTTAAACAAACTGTGTGAACTTACTCTGAGCTGAGCGACTCTGAGGTTTCAGTGGTAGAACAGCTGCTGTGAGTTTTCTAAATGAACTCTGAGTTGGGAACTGCGACAGAAAGCGATCATCAATACAGCATGGATCTGATTCACTGCGCCAACGGCTGACAAAAAGCAATTTATTTCATCTGATCGGAGTGAGAGGTTCTTGTTGAAGGATGTGGGCAGTACGACGAGGTATTTAGTAAAGATGGGAACACTGCTGCTGCTTCTAAGGAGAGAGAAGCATCGTGGAAAAAAAACTGCTGCCTGAGTCAAAATGGAAGTTGGAATCCACTATTCCTGACTGATTTGTGGACAGAACAAATGTAAATCCCGCTGAGGTGCCAGGCACACGTAGCTGAAAGTTTATTGTGAGGAGGGTGCTGCTTCAGCTGGAAAAATAACTGTAAAAGACCAGCTCAGTAAAGAGCTTATTGCCTAACCGGAAACCGCTGGTGACAGACACAACAGGCAATGACTGGAACTGGCATGATACTACATCACAACATAATGAACTGGCAAAGGAGAAACTGGGAGTTAAAATACTGAGACTAAATAAGAAACAAGAGGCAAGTGTGACAATGACAGGGTTCAGGAAACAGAGAGACTGGACAAGTTTATTTGTATAGCATATTTCATAAAAACATGAAAGCGTTACAACGAGGTGCAGGAAGCATTGAAACACACTTTTAAATTAAATGAAAGAAATTCAATAAAAAGATAAAGAAAGTAGATAAAATGCATGAAATAACAGTTGCAGTAGGAAGTAACAGGTATTTAAAAGAGACAAATAAAGATTTTACCTTGATTTACAGCAGCTGAGAATTTATGCAGATCTTCCGCATGTAAGAAGCATAAAAGCTCCATGTTTAGTTCTGACTAAGCAGAAACCTCCAGTTCAAAGTGAAGCCTATGTGGAAGTGCATGAAACTGCAGTTCCCCCTTCATCCACTAGGGGCTGCAAAACAGAACAAATCCCCACAGACTCCCATGTTAAAAAGACCAACTTCACATGTTTAAATAAACATGTTTACAGCAGGAATAAGCATGTTTACAGAAGAAATAAACATGTTTACAGCCTGGTTCAAAAATCCATTTTAGGTTTAACAGGTCAGGTTTACCTTCATGACAACTGTGGGGGGAGTGAATTTTTTTTCTAATTCGCCCGTTTAAAAATAATTTAATCTTGAAGTTCGGGATATTTAGGGGTGTGTCCTTTTGATTGACAGGTACCCGATCAAAGTAAGAAGAATGTAGAACAACCGCGGTTTTTTGCCGGTTAACAACGTGACTTAGCTTTAGCTCGCTTACCTCCGTTAGCTGGTTAGCTCCCGTTATCCCCGGATTAACTCAGTTAGCTCTTAGCTACAGGCAAATCAGAGATCGCTAGATGTCAATCATTCCCTCCTACGCTCACGGCCCCCCTCTCAGCTCCACCTCTTTGCCCATATTTGTATTTTTCGGGAGCGATGACACGCATGACAGTAAAATCTGAAATACAGAAGATTAGCTGTGGGGTCCCCAGGAGTCAGTGCTGGGCCCTTTCCTGTTTGTCTTCAACATAAATAATTTAAATGAATCATGTTACAACTTGAAACCCATATTATTTACAGATGACACTGATTTATTTTGTAGTGGGGAAAATCTGCAAATACTCCTGGATACAGTGGCGAGAGATGGTTTGATGACAATAAACTGACACTGAATTTAAATAAAATATATTAATTTTAGGTAATTATCAAATTATCGCTTACAAGAAAAAAAAAAAGAACAAAACAGAAATAGAGAGAGTAACAACTATCATATTTCTCGTGGTAATATTTAATGATAAATTGAATTGGAAACAACAAATAAGTTACATTAAGACAAAGATCGAAATCAATCGCAATATGACTCAGAAATAAAAAATCTCATCAGATCATCTTTTTACATTATATACTTTGCAGTGTTCCTTCATACTTCCATACCTGATCTTTTGTGTGGAAGTTTGGGGGAGAACATACAAAACAAATATCGAGGCAATATGAGCATCCAGAAAAGAGCAAGAAGAATTGCATGCAATGCTCAGTACAGATGAGCCACAAATCAATTCTTTGTCAACCTCAAAGCTCTCAAATTCAAAGATATGGTCAATTGTAGAATAATACAATTCATGTGCGCAGAAATCTATCAGTAAGTACTACAAAGTATCTAGGAGCTGTTTCAGATGAGGGGGAGTACATGTATGCTAAAAACAGATGAAGTAAGTCATGTCATTGTATCACAACCACTGGAATGAAGCTGTGGAACAAATTAAGTGACAATATGAAATTATGTTGCACGCTTATCAAATATAAAAGTATTTTTAAAAATCATATCTTACATACATTCAGGACAGAAACACCATGAATCATGTATGTACCTATGTATGTGTGTGTGTCTGTATATGTATGTACCATGTGTGCATATATATATATATATATATATATATATATATATATATATATATATATATATATATATATATATTCATTCAGTCATTCATTCATTTTCCGAACCGCTTATTCCAATTCAGGGTCGCGGGGAAGCTGGAGCCTATCCCAGCCGGCTTTGGGCGACAGGCAGGGTACACCCTGGACAGCTCGCCAGTCCATCGCAGGGCTATATATATATATATATATATGTGTGCATGCATGTGTATACATTTATGTACATGTAAATGTGAGTATGTATATAATTATATGTAAGTGCAATTATATTTGTGGAAATCATTAGAAACTGAGTTAATATATATATATATATTAATCTATGTAGTAGCCGCCATGTAATTGTAAGTGATTCAGTTAATAGATGGATATATATATATATCTATATATATTTATATATATATATATATATATATATATATATATATATATATATATATATATATATATATATATATATATATATATATCCATCTTTTAACTGAATCACTGCTGGAGCTGTGGAGCTGCAGGATAAATTTGACTGGTAATACTGGGCAGAAATGAGGCGGAAGCTGGTGAACTGTCTGTGTTCCAGAGGCTGTAGAGTGTGTCGTCACTATTTACTTTATTACTCCTGTAAAATCCGGCGGTGGAGGGTCCTGCATGTTACCACTAAGGTGTGGACCCCACCTGCTTTAATATGGGTGGTTGCTATGCCAACAGTCTCTGTGGGCGTGACAATCTGACTTCTGGTGTGGATGAATCTGAAATAAATTTTTCATCACATCTGCATCAAGTCAGATATTTATTACTTTTATTTTTATGTAATTTTGGGAGGGGTGGCAAAACGTTGAATGTGTATAGCAATCTGTGAAGTAAAATTAGTGTGTTGTTAATATGGTCATGTTGTATATTTTGGTTTGTGAAAACTAGTTTTATTTCATATTCTTTTTTAAAAAGTATGCAAAACTTTGGCATGAAAGAGCTTTATAAAGTTTGATTTCATCTATTGGTATTTTTCATATTTTGATGACTTATAAACCGCAGCTATTTACACCTACAATCTATTCATGAGATGATCTGATATTTTCTAACTTCTATTTGCAGATATTAGCACATCTCATGCCATGTGCAGCACCAGCAGTCTACAGGTAGATGTTGGCTGATAAAGTGCCCTGTGACAACGTTGTTGTGAAGTGGCGCTATACAAATAAAGTTGAATTGAAAAGTTGAATTAATAGACAATGCAGGCTACAACTGGAACACAGCTGTCATCAAGGACTATCCATCCTCACTTCAGAAGTACAGGTTTGTCGTCTTTTTCATTCATTTTACATACAGAAAATGATAATTAATCAAACACATATACATTCTTAATGGGAGCTAAAAGGCACTTTAATTGCTTATCTGGTTCTGTGCAGAAAAGGAACCCAGGCAACAGCAGTGAAGATTATGGAGGAGTCTGCACATCTCTTGGTCTGGTCCTAACAGCCATCCCTGAAGAAGCCTCAACTCAGTCGGAAGGAAGATGAATATTTCTTTGGAGGCTTGCTCAGTGGCTCCAGAACCACTAGACATCACATTTAACCACATTTAACCCAGAAAACTCAGCTACTGTGTTCACAGAATAAATACTAAAGAGTGAAAAATATCATTTTTATGTTATTACATTAAAAATGAGCATTGATTTTATTTCTGTACACTAATAAAGACGTGTTTTAATGACTTTTTTTTTATTTTTTATTTTTTTTTACTTCAGCTATACATTGTACATTCAAAAGTCAGATGCAGAAATGTGTATATGGTAAAGTTGTGTATTTACTTTAATTTAATTGCTATTGTCCTGAGTGACTGTAGCAAAGTTACTATTGTTGTATGTAATATGAAATGGCAAGAACATATATAATCACCTTTTACAGTTATTTGCCATTTACGTACCTTTATTTTTTAATTTTTTGGGAAGAGAAACTTCCCTCTCATTTCCTCCAGTAGTTAAATTTACATCATCCAGCTTATAAATATTTATTGAATTTTGTAATGAAAAAGCATTTCAACAGACAGGTTCCAAACCAGGATGTTGGATCAGACACGGGGGAGTTTGGAGCTTCATCATTCCCTCTGAGCACCTGAGAAATGAAAAAGAAACATTTTATTTTCTAAGCACAGTAATAAGTAATATCTTGCTGTGTCCCTGTTCTCTTTCTATTACCATAATTTCCACATGTGCAGCTTAACTGAGATGATAATTAGAACAACATAAAAGATGGTAGGTGATGCTGCATATATAAAACAAGGGTCTACATACGTCAGCAGGGAGCCTCATCAGGATGTTGCAGCCATACCATGATGCTTCATTTCTACAGGATATTTAACTTCATGTTATTTATCTGTACAGTAACAAGGCCGCACCGGGGCCAAGTTAACCAGAGATCTGTCTTGTGGAAATCACCACATTTTCCAGACTCCTGGCTAAAACATCTAAATCGGCAAATTAATAAAGATAAACACTGACGGTAAATAAAACCTAAAGTAAATGTGCTGCTTTGTGCAGTTCCGTGTTGTTAAAATGTGTGTGTGCTTATCTGGCTGCTGGTAAGTTCGGTGTGGTGTGTGTGTAAGTTTGGTAGGGAAATATGATGCAGCGGTCAACATTACTTCCTTTTTTTTAAATAGATTTAAGTCAGGATTTTTTTAAAAAGTACATTCATAGTTTTAAAAAAATGTTCCAACACAGAATAAAATTGAGACTTATTAACATGAACGACGTGCCTTGTAGTCAACATGCCATCTGACTTTACAGCAAGGTGAGGAGACATTTAAATGATGACCTTACCATTCAGAGACAGTTTGTTGTAAACATGCTCCTTCCACCATCTCTGTATCTTTTCTCTCAAGCTCAGTCGGGTTCAAACATATGCTGTCAGGTTAGCTTTTTACCACTAGCTGTTTTTAGCACCGTACAACTGGGCCTGCCCCCCCTTCCGGCGCAGGACCTACAGCGACCAATCAGCGCGCACCTCATTAACTTTATTTAAACTAACATCTGTGTTTATCAAAGTCTCGCATGAAATCTCATGAGAATTTTTGTTATAATTAAATGGTCAAAACAAGCACTTTTAAAACATTTTTTGGTTAAATAAGTTTTAAAACAAATGTTTAACTCTAACACTATCCCCTCACAGAGGTAAGCGTTTGGAAAGGGGAGCGATATATGTATGACCTCTGCACTGCGTTCCAGAAAAGAACTCTGGACAAAAGGGTGTATGGCTAACTCACTGAACTGCGAAGGAAATGTGTACTTAAAATCTCCAGAGACATAAAGGAGGTGTTGTTGTCTGTCCACATAATGTGAATTTTAAACGCACAGATGATCCGATCCTTGTTAGCAACAATGCTAATATGCTACTCTGTAAACTTGCACTAGCAGGATTGAAGTTTGCCCTTTCATCTTCCAGTTTCTTCAGCAGACCAAGTGTCTGATACACAGCCAGTAAGTGCAAAAAGACATATCTCATTACAAACTGTTTCAGTGGCGCCTCATCATTTTAAAAGATATAATTTCATTCTGTAAACTCAAGCTCCAAGGCTAATGGCCAGCTTGCTGAAACATGAATTAAATAGATGGCCCTTAAGAGACATTCAGCCCCATGAGGTCAGTACACACCTGTTTAACCATTCGCTCTTCAAAGCTTGATGGATATATTGCTTGTGTAACACTAGATCACTGTGCCCTCGTGCTCCCTCATTCTAAATGTTCTCGGCACAACCCCGCAGGCCTGGGCAAGAAGTCCCGTTAGGAACAAACGTGTTAATGAGAAATTTCGTGCCATATCTCCGTGGGTCTAATGGGAGCGGGGTTGCAGGAAGAAAAAGTTTTACATTTATTACTTTAGCCTTTAAATTTGTCAGAGACTTTGCACAAGTCTGTAATGAGAGGAGCTGAGTGATGCGGTGATGCATAAGGAAATAGAAAGGAAACCTTTGGTGACTGGAGAAATAAAATATGGCTCCAACAACTATAATTTTCTAATGTTACAATATTCCCTTCAGGGATCAATGGAAAAAATATGTTCAGTTCAGGTTTTGTTCTTTGGAAGAAGAACTGTAGAATTTTATTAGGTTATTTTTCACATATCCATATGAATATGATATGTTAAATCTGTTTTATTTACTGATTTTATTCATGGATTTTCTCTGCTGCCATGTTTTTAATCATTTTATCATTTTTGTCATGATCTCTGTTCTGATTTTTCAGTCATCTCTCCTTTGTTTATCAGATAGCAAAGTCTGTCAGTGTGTATTTTTCCTTTTAAACCTCATCATACGTATACATTTCTCAGCCTGAATCATCCTCTTATTGTTTACTGAAATAGATGAACTCAGATATTCTTTCCTTTTATTGGCAACTTCTTGTATGTGTGTGTGTCTCTTTATATACAGTTTATGGTGTGTGTACCCAGCACTACAAAACATGAGTGGGCCCAATTCATCACAGAAAGTCACTAAGTGCTCAACACAGAGCTGGAAATCAGAATACTGCAAACAATTTTAATGTCAAAAAAACAAATTAAAACAAGATGCAGTATCTGGTATCACATCACAAATAGGTTGTAAAGATTTGCTGAACAAATTTAATTTTCTCACCAGGAATAATGTTATCTTCCTTATCAGATTAGAAGTAATAATAATAATAATAATAATAATAATATTAATAATAATAATAATAATAATAATAATAATAATAATAATAATAATAATAATAATAATAATATTAATAATAATAATAATAATAATAATAATAATAATAAATAAAATGTCATAATTAGTAAAAATGTCCCCTAGTTTGGAAATCTGGAAAAATAAAATTTCAGGAGAAGGAAGCAACTATGGAGGACTATGGAGGCGGAGAGCAGTCAAGCTTTTCTGGAGAAAAGCTGTTTTGTACTGGGACGCCTCAGAACAGTCAAGCCTCAGTCATCTGATGTCAGGGAGCGGAGAATACATCACCTATTAATTCATTCATCTTAACTTCCATCATGTCTGACAAGGACTAAATTCATAATGTTTCTCACTAAGTTATCATTCACAGTTTACACATATACACTGTGACTGTTTAGTGAACATCAGCCTGTTATAGAAGATCTGAACTTTAGGTGCAAGAGCAGTGACTGTTTAATCAGGCGGTTTATAACTTTTCTCTGTTCAGGGGATTTTTCACCGCATTTCAGTCATTTATAGAATATTAGCCTGCAATGAAGTTTGAAACTGTGACGTGACATCACAGTCATATGCAGTCATATGATGTTTTACTGATTTAGTCAGCCTCACATGCCATATTAACCCTGTAGTGGCTAGGTTACCTGCTGCAGAGTTCAGTTTAATAATTCAGCTGTAGATCTGTCTTAAAGGTTGCTGATATTTACATCCAGGTTATTAAACATATGGAACTATATTACCTGGGATAGTACAGTATGTGTCAACTGGTAGAGTTGCTCAGGCGGGTTTATTTCCATGTTTCATTTGTAATAAATCTATCAAAGTCACTGTTGTTTAGTTTTTCTTTTCTTTTTTCTTTTTTCTTGTCTTGTCCAGCATTTAAGCAAGCAGAATGATGGTCTGGATGCTGTTCTGCTGAGCAAATTTACTTAGCCAAGGGGAACATTACTGGTATGATGATCCCCTTGATTTCCTGGATTTTTATTTTATTTCTTTATTTATTTTGTATAATTGTGATATAGAGTTTCTACTGCCAGACCAGACCGGAGAGGATAGGAGTGACAGAAAGACAAAGGGAAAGAGAGAGAAAACACCCCATAAAGAGAGAGGAAAAGAGAGAGATAGAGAGAGACAGAAAGAAAAAACAGACATTTGCATAAACATATGTATATACACCCATATCCATTCTCTCAATGTGGTTGCCACAGCGAATCACATGCTTGTGGCGTTTTGGTTGGTACATGATATATGCTGGATGCCCTCCCTTTAGCAACCTGGGTCTTGGGACCGCCCTCTGGGCAGTGGCGGGGGCTTGAACTGCCAACCTTCAGGCTGGGGGGCATCTGGCTGTACCGCCTGAGCCACTGCCACCCAGGCTCCTTTAAGGGCATCAATTTAAACACTTCTAAACAAAATATGTTTGTTTTCACGTTATAACATGATACTTTCTGCACAGTATCATATGTTTATCCTTTTTCTCTTCCTGGTTCTGTGTTTTCTTGGCAGTTGGCAGACTTTCTTTTTCATCTCATCACCTCCCCGGTAGCGTTGGGTGGGTGTGGGACAGTTTCTTTCTTGCTGCCCTACAGCAGAGGTGGCCTGAGGTTGAAGCTTGCACTGGAACTGCAGGCAGGTGCAGAAGATGACAACAAGTTATTGGAGAATCTTTTCATTTGAATCAACTGTGTTGTAGCAGGGAAACATTAAAACCTGCAGGATGTTAGCTCACGAGGACCGGAGTTAAAGACTCCTGCTTTGACAGAACAGGCTATTTTTGGTCCTGGCCAATCAATGACCCTGAATTTCCTCTTCTTTCTTTTTTTTTTTTCCATCAGTTTCTTTATTAAGCATTTTAAACATTATAAACACAAATAAAACAAACAAAACAAACACCATCATACACAAACTGAGGACAAAAATATACAAGATATATAAACACCAAAGGGCTATCACAAAAAAAATAACAGAATAAAAAAAAAAAATAAATAAAAAAAATCGAAATTAAAATAAAAAAGGAAAAATACAAGCTGCTGGTGAAGCGGTAATAAATAATGTTAGAATTAGCTGTTAATACAAAACTCAGTCCGAGTTTAGAGGGGAGTCCAGCTTCCGAGCATATTCAAAAAAAGGGTTCCATATATTAAAAAATTGCTGTTGTGAAGATCTTAGCATATATCGAATTTTTTCCAAATTAGCAAAGTACAGTACATCCCTAATCCAATGAGCATGAGATGGCGGAGAGGCTGATTTCCATTTTAAAAGAATCAATCGTCTAGCTAACAAACTCACAAAAGCAATAAAAGATCTTTTTCCTGAAGACATTGGCAAGACATTTAAAGTCGCACCAAACAAAGCAATAATAGGGTTTGGCACAATAACTTCTCCAGTAACCTCACTCAAAGTGTCGAAAATTTTGAACCAAAAAGTAAGTAATGTTGGGCATGTCCAGAACATATGAATAAGAGATGCATCTGCCTGATGACACCGATCGCAGGTGGGATCTACATTTGGATACATTTTTGAAATCCTGACCTTCGTCAAATGGGTTCGATGTAAAATTTTGCACTGTATAAGGCCATGTTTGGCACAAATTGAAGAGCGGTGGACTTTATCCAGAACTTCCTTCCACATATCCTCACCCAACTCAACCTCCAAATCATTTTCCCAAAGAGCCTTAATAGAGGTCAAAGATGCCATTCTTAGTGAGTGAATCTGAGCATATAAATATGAAATCATGCCTTTCAGTGCAGGGGCTGGTTCAAAGAATATATCTAGAGGCGAGTCAGGAGGAGGAGCAGGAAAGGAGGGAAATTTTTCAACTACAAAACTACGTAATTGTAAATACCTGTAAAAGTGAGATTTAGGAATTGAGAACTTCTCTAACAATTGTGCAAAAGAGGCAAATGTATTGTCGATATAAAGGTCCTTAAATGTCTTAATGCCCTTAGACCACCAGATATTAAAAGCCCTATCCATTAAAGATGGAGCAAAGACATGGTTTGATAGTATTGGGGCTAAAGTTGAATATGTTATAAGACCAAAACTGCGGCGAAACTGGTTCCAAATTTTCAGGCCTGTTTTTACAATAATATTATTAGTATATTCTTTAACGGAAAGTTTGACATGAGCGTGAACGAGAGCAGAAAGAGAAGTAGCTCTACAAGAGGCACCTTCCATCTTTAACCAAACAGGAGTAGACAGTTGTGAATGCGAGTGTAACCAAAACTGTATGATTTTAATAGTAGCGGCCCAGTAATAAAATCGGAAATTTGGCAGAGCCATCCCACCCAATTTCTTTGGGTTCTGTAAGAATTGTTTACGCAATCTTGGAGTTTTCTTGTTCCAAATAAAGTCTAAAATAATAGAATCGAGTTTTTGAAAGAATGATTGTGGAAGAAAAACTGGGAGTGAGTGAAAAAGATATAGAAATCTGGGAAGTATGTTCATTTTAATGCTATTAATACGGGCAGCTAATGATAAAGTCAACACTGACCAACGATCTAAGTCTTTTTGGGTCTGAGCCAAGAGAGGAGTAAAATTTGCACTAAAAAGCTCCTCATGCTTTTTGGTTACCTGTACTCCAAGATATTTAAATTGACTGGAAACAATCTTAAAAGACAAAGTGTGTGTCGGGTATTCACAAGCGGCCTTATTAAGAGGAAGTAATTCACTTTTATTTAAATTTAGTTTGTAACCAGATATAGCTCCAAATGAGTCAAGAAGCGAGAGCACAGCAGGAATTGACCCAGAGAAGTCTGTGACATAAAGAAGAAGGTCATCTGCATACAGCGACACTTTTTGCTCCTGACCACAACTGACAATGCCTTTGATCAAAGGATTACTACGGAGAGCAACAGACAGAGGTTCGATAGCTAAAGCGAATAACAGGGGACTGAGAGGACAGCCTTGACGTGTTGAACGATGCAAAGGGAAGTATAAAGACTGATTATTATTGGTTCTAACTGAAGCCGAAGGGGACGAATATAAAAGTTTCACCCAAGAAATAAAATTTACCCCAAACCCAAATTTTTGTAAAGTGTAAAATAAATATCCCCACTCTACCCGGTGAAAGGCCTTTTCGGCATCCATGGATATGACCGCCTGGGGAAGAGTAGATGTTGGAAGATTGTAAATAGTATTGAACAGACGCCTCAGGTTAAAAAAGGAGTGTCTATTTTTTATAAACCCTGTTTGATCAGGAGAAATTATATGAGGTAGTACTGATTCTAATCGAACTGCAAGCATCTTTGACAACAATTTAAAATCTACATTTAATAAACTAATTGGCCGATAAGAAGAACAATTTAAAGGATCCTTGTCTTTTTTCAAAAGTAAAGAAATTGAGGCCTGATTAAGTGTAGGAGGTAATTTTGAAACGACAAATGATTCGTTATACATGTCTATTAGAAGTGGAGCTAGTTTCCCCAAAAAACATTTATAAAATTCCACTGGAAATCCGTCCGGGCCTGGACATTTACCAGTAGGCATTAACTTAACAGCTCTAGATAATTCTGCATTAGTAATTGGTTTCTCTAATTCTTCTGACGTATCCGAAGCCACCTGAGGGATTTCCAAAGCAGAAAAAAAGTTTTCATATTCTAAGCCATCAACATTGGTTTCTGAGGTGTATAAAGTTTCATAATAGTTTTTAAATTCCTCATTAATTTTTAGTGGGTCTACTGTGGCACCTGAGGAAGTATTAAGTTTAGCTATTTGATGTGAGGAAATATTTTGACGTAAACGGTGAGCCAAAAGCCTACCTGCTTTGTCGCCCTGTTCAAAAAATACACTACCAGTTTTATGTAGTAATTTAACGGCATGATCTGCGACTAACGTATTAAATTCAGACTGTGCTATAAGTCGCTGTTTGTAAATATCAGAAGAGGGAGTGTTTGCATAAGTAGCATCCAATTGAGCAATTTGTTCAGTAAGACTAGCAATTTTTTCTTTCTTTTTCCTCCTCTCATGGCTCAAGTAAGAAATCACCTGCCCCCTAATATATGCTTTAAGTGTCTCCCATAAGACAGAAGCTGAAGTATCAGGTGTTTTATTAAAACTTAAAAACAGATCAATTTGTTCAGAAATGTAACTGTTAAAATTGTCATCTGACAGCAAGCTAGTATTAAAACGCCAAGGAGACCGCAATTGAGTATTGCCACTAAACCTAATACTGACGGTAACAGGAGAATGGTCAGAGATAACAATAGGTTCATATGAGCACGAGTCAGGGTCAACATTAGAGAGAAGCCGACTATCTAATAAGAAGTAATCTATCCGAGTAAACGTATGATGAACAGAGGAAAAAAACAAATATGCTTTACCGGTAGGATTAAAGAAACGCCAAGGGTCTGAAACAGAAAATTCACCCATAAAGGTTTTGATTACTTGAGCAGAGTTAGAAATTCCTACAGATTTAGTTGAGGAACGGTCAAGATGTGGGCTTAACCAACAATTAAAGTCCCCTCCCATTATAAGAAAGTGAAAGGACATGTCAGGAATGTTTGAGAAAACATGTTTAAAAAATTGTGCATCATCCCAGTTGGGAGCATACACATTAACCAAAAGCAACTGGGTGCCATATAAAGTGCCAGACACAATTAAATATCGACCGTTTGGATCAGATACCACTGAGGAACAAGCAAACGGAATGGATTTGTTTATTAAGATCGCAACCCCTCTAGATTTTTTGTGAAATGAAGAATAAAACGTTTGGCCAATCCATCTACATCTTATTTGTGGGTGTGTTGTGGGTTTAAAGTGAGTTTCTTGCAAAAAAATTAGCTGAGCCTCCAAATGACGAAGATGATTCAAGACTTTAGTGCGCTTCACTGGAGAATTAAGGCCTTTACAATTCCAGGAAACAAACTTGAGCTCACCACCACCAGGACTGAAGTTTTTTCTGGGTTGAGTCATTTATAAATGGAATAATAAGTCATATTAACATATAATGAATGGACCGACAGCACTGCAGCAGAAAGGAAACACTGAATTAAAAGAATATACAAAAAACAAAAATCACACACATTCAACAAGTACAATAAACAACAACCCACCCACCCCGGTGTCAGCATCCGCCCAAAATGGATGCACACAAACCCAAGAGAAACACAAAGAATGCTAGAACGCTCCAAAATAGCTCCAACCAAAACTGTGATGGGCTACCTGAGAAAAATCTGAACAAAGTAAGCAAATGTACTCAAAACCTTGAAATCGGTGCCTGTGGCAAAACAATTAAGAGGAAGAAATGAGGATTCATCCTCCTCCTCGCTATACAAGTATATATATAAAAATAATAATTAAAAAAAAAAAAAAAAAAAAAAGTAGTATGGTGAAAAAATATTTTAAAAAGTCAAATAAATCAAATAATAAGAGAATATATATATTTATATAAATACTTAAATAATAATGTTAATGAAAGTAATGAATGTGACCTTAATAGAAATAACAATTATAGAAGAATTATTGAAATAATTACTTACACTCCAGCTTGGAAAAGTTAAAAAAACTTACAGAAGATGTTGCAAGAACAGATATTCAGCCATCTGACAGGCTCACCACGACCTGAGCTACTTAAAGTTCTGTTCAACAAAGTTTGCAGCTGAAGACGGGTCATCAAACTGCCGCGAAGTTCCATCTGGTAGTGTTATCTTGAGAGTCGCCGGGTAGAAAAGTCCGTACTTCACATCTTTAATGGCACGTAATGACCGCTTAACAGGTCCAAAGGCTGCCCTCTTCTTTGCAATGGAGGTGGTAAAATCCGGGAAAATGGAGATCCTCTTGCCTTTGTAAAGGAGTGGTGAAGTTTCACCCGCGCGCTGTAGAATCATTTTGCAAATATGAAAGAAGTGCACACGGGCTACTATGGGTCGAGCGGGGGCCCCAGGCTTGGGCTTTTCCCTTAAACTACGGTGAGCACGATCAAGTAGTGGTTTCTCATTCAGGCCCAATAAATCCTGCAACATCCCAGCAACAAAGTCAGTAACCAGAGGCCCCTCGCTGTTCTCTGGGACTCCCACCAGACGGATGTTATTCAGTCGGGATCTGCCTTCTAAGTCCTCACATTTTGCATTCAGAGAAATCACCTGGGAGGCTAGGGTGCTAACTTTAGCCTCGAGCTCACCTATACGGCTGTCATGGTCGTTGGCATTTAGCTCAAGATCCTTTATGGTAGCCTCGTGAGAGTCAACCAGGCGCTGGAGCGGTTCAATCGAGGCTTTCAGTTCGTCATTTGCAGAGGAGATTTCCGAGTGCAAGTTAGCGGCCACGAAATCCATTTTGGCGAATATTTCTTCTTTCAAAGAGTTCATCATACTTTGTAGCATCTTAGCATCCAGGATGCTATCAGCGGTCGTAGCATCGTTAGCTTCATCCTCAGTTGCCGCTGATGGCGTAGGGGAGTCAGTAGAGCACGGGGATTTACGGCCCACCTTGCCCGCTTCGTTGTTACGTGTAAGCATCGTTCAATATCAGGACAAAAACAAAAAAAGCAGCACAAAGAGTTTACGGAGGATATTCTATGTTGTCACGAAAAGTTGTTTCCAAAAGTACATTAAGTTTAAAGAGAAAATGTCAGATTTCCTCGGAGCTGTCGGAGGACACGTCTACTCTCTACCACATTGCGCCCCCCCTCTTCTTTCTATTTGGTCCTATTGGAGGCCCCCCAGAGAGCAGTTGTGGAGGAAACGTGGGAAAAAATACCTGACATTGTTGGTCTGTTGATTGCTGGGTTGACTGTTTTTTATTCCAGCTGCTAAATGTGCATCAGTCTGCATCAGGTTATCTCAGGAAGTTTTCTTTAATCCAGCCCAACCAACCACTTGGTGACATCTTAACACAAGTCCAGAACAGGGTGTGAACTGTTAGTAGCCCTACTAGTTTGGTCTGCGGTCCTGGCCCTCTGTTCGCGTGGAATGGGCCCTCTGCCTGTGGGGGGTTGCCTTCGGGCTCTTGGGGATCATGGGGCCCGCGCTCTGTCTGCCCTGGGCGGCCGGTGCCTGTGTCCTTGCTGGTCTGGACCCCGTTCCACCTGACTGCCATTATCTCGCTTGCTTAAATGCTGGACAAAACAAAAAAAACCTGTTAGTAGCCCTTCTGCATTTGAACAGTTAACTTTTTTATTTTCAGACTATTGTTTTATGTGGTGTTGCTGTATGAAACTTGCCAGCGACGGCATTCATGACTCAGGCAATGAAGCTGCACAGCGGAGAATAGAAAGTATTTAAGTGCACATTTAAATGCATGTTGACTGCAATAAAAATGACAACTAATAACAATCTTGATGATATGTGTTTTCCTGCTTCTCGTTTGGTTTTAAGACATCATGTTGTCATTAGAATCTTTTTATGAAATGAACTGGAGTACTTGTATATTTCCCAGTGGTTTTATATCAACCTGTTCTTTTCCTTTAACGTATCAATCCCTGGAGTATTTTTGCTGATTAACACTATTATGTTAAGTGTTGTGCTGATTCAGTGTGTTACTTTAAATTATGGAAAAAAACCAAAACTTAATTTAACAGCCCAATCTGACTGCCGTCATTTATGCAACTGTACTTTCGTGCTTGGCAAATAGCAGCACTATAGAGGTCTCTGTCGGAGACGACAGACAGTACAAGTACAAGTCATCTGTGGACCAGTACCTACAATCTGCAGACTTTCTAGAGCAGAGATGTAGAAAGTAGAAGTAGAAAGTAGAAGTCCTGTCGCTAAACCAGGTGAGTTTAATCAGCTCAGCTCCACTGCAGGTAGATGAAAATAGTTAAAATCCCTGTTCTAAATGCATCGCTAGATCCATAAACATAAACATGGCAGGACTTCTACTTTATTTTACATCTACTTTATACACCTCTGTTCAAGAGTAACAGGAATTCACCTGTGCCCTTGCCACATTAAAAGGAATCTTCCTCCTACAGAAGTGTACAATACAGAGATTAATTTAAAGGAAGGAGATGAATTCTAAATGCCTGGATTGGTAAGGTTATCCATACATGCTGCCTCACCAGGCAGCGCCACCAGACTCCTCTGTTTACTAAACCACTGTGAACACGCTGTTCAGTTGTACTGATAAACACTTATTTGCATCTTATAGACTGTTTTCTTGCTACACCATTACACTGAGAAAATGAACATAGAGAAGCAGGAAATACAATTTCACAATTTTAAGAACAAAAAAAAAAAAAAAAAAGGCAGCACCTTTTAAGAATACGTGATTTCCAACCACATGTGCCATACCTGGGTCATGCCTGGGTGATGCCTGGGTGATGCCTGGGTGACGCCTGGGTCGTGCCTGGGTGACGCCTGGGTCGTGCCTGGGTCATGCTGGGGTCATGCCTGGGTCATGCCTGGGTGATGCCTGGGTGTGACGCCTGGGTCGTGCCTGGGTCATGCTGGGGTCATGCCCGGGTCATGCCTGGGTGATGCCTGGGTGATGCCTGGGTGACGCCTGGGTCGTGCCTGGGTGACGCCTGGGTCGTGCCTGGGTCATGCTGGGGTCATGCCTGGGTGATGCCTGGGTGATGCCTGGGTCATGCCTGGGTGATGCCTGGGTGATGCCTGGGTGACGCCTGGGTCGTGCCTGGGTCGTGCCTGGGTCGTGCCTGGTTGATGCCTGGGTCGTGCCTGGGTCACGCCTGGGTCGTGCCTGGGTTATGCCTGGTTAATGCCGGGGTGATGCCTGGGTGACGCCTGGGTGACGCCTGGGTCATGCCTGGGTCATGCCTGGGTCATGCCTGGGTCATGCCTGGGTGATGCCTGGGTGATGCCTGGGTCGTGCCTGGGTGACGCCTGGGTCGTGCCTGGGTGATGCCTGGGTCGTGCCTGGGTCATGCCTGGGTGATGCCTGGGTGACGCCTGGTTGATGCCTGGGTCGTGCCTGGGTGACGCCTGGTTGATGCCTGGGTGACGCCTGGGTCGTGCCTGGGTTATGCCTGGTTGATGCCGGGGTGATGCCTGGGTGATGCCTGGGTCATGCCTGGGTCATGCCTGGGTCGTGCCTGGGTGACGCCTGGGTCGTGCCTGGGTGACGCCTGGGTCGTGCCTGGGTCATGCTGGGGTCATGCCTGGGTCATGCCTGGGTGATGCCTGGGTGATGCCTGGGTGACGCCTGGGTCGTGCCTGGGTGACGCCTGGGTCGTGCCTGGGTCATGCTGGGGTCATGCCTGGGTCATGCCTGGGTGATGCCTGGGTCATGCCTGGGTGATGCCTGGGTGACGCCTGGGTCGTGCCTGGGTGACGCCTGGGTCGTGCCTGGGTCATGCCTGGTTGATGCCTGGGTCGTGCCTGGGTCACGCCTGGGTCGTGCCTGGGTTATGCCTGGTTGATGCCGGGGTGATGCCTGGGTGACGCCTGGGTGATGCCTGGGTCATGCCTGGGTCATGCCTGGGTCATGCCTGGGTGATGCCTGGGTCGTGCCTGGGTGACGCCTGGGTCGTGCCTGGGTGATGCCTGGGTCGTGCCTGGGTCATGCCTGGGTGATGCCTGGGTGACACCTGGTTGATGCCTGGGTCATGCCTGGGTGACGCCTGGTTGATGCCTGGGTGACGCCTGGGTCGTGCCTGGGTAATGCCTGGTTGATGCCGGGGTGATGCCTGGGTGATGCCTGGGTGATGCCTGGGTCATGCCTGGGTCGTGCCTGGGTGACGCCTGGGTCGTGCCTGGGTCATGCCTGGTTGATGCCTGGGTGATGCCTGGGTGATGCCTGGGTGACGCCTGGTTGATGCCTGGGTCATGCCTGGGTCGTGCCTGGGCGATGCCTGGGTCATGTCTGGGTGATGCCGGGGGATGACTGGGTGACGCCCGGGTCGTGCCTGGGTGATGCCTGGGCGATGCCTGAGTCATGTCTGGGTGATGCCTGGGTCGTGTCTGGGTCATGCCTGGGTCATGCCTGGGCGATGCCTGGGTCATGCCTTGGGCGATACCTGGGTGATGCCTGGGTGATGCCTGGGTCATGCCTGGGCGATGCCTGGGTCATGCCTTGGGCGATACCTGGGTCATGCCTGGGTCATGCCTGGGCGATGCCTGGGTCATGCCTGGGTCATGCCTGGGCGATGCCTGGGTGATGCCTGGGTGACGCCTGGGTCATGCCTGGGTGATGCCTGGGTCATGCCTGGGTCATGCCTGGGTGATGCCTGGGTCATGCCTGGGTCGTGCCTGGGTGACGACTGGGTCGTGCCTGGGTCATGCTGGGGTCATGCCTGGGTCATGCCTGGGTGATGCCTGGGTCATGCCTGGGCGATGCCTGGGTCATGCCTGGGCGATGCCAGGGTGATGCCTGGGTCATGCCTGGGCGATGCCAGGGTGATGCCTGGGTCATGCCTGGGTCGTACCTGGGCGATGCCTGGGTGATGCCTGGGTGACGCCTGGGTCATGCCTGGGTCATGCCTGGGTGATGCCTGGGTCATGCCTGGGTCATGCCTGGGTGATGCCTGGGTGATGCCTGGGTCATGCCTGGGTCATGCCTGGGTGATGCCTGGGTCATGCCTGGGTCATGCCTGGGCGATGCCTGGGTCATGCCTGGGTGATGCCTGGGTCATGCCTGGGTCGTGCCTGGGTGATGCCTGGGTCGTGCCTGGGTCATGCTGGGGTCATGCCTGGGTCATGCCTGGGTGATGCCTGGGTCATGCCTGGGCGATGCCTGGGTCATGCCTGGGCGATGCCTGGGTCGTACCTGGGTGATGCCTGGGTCATGCCTGGGTCATGCCTGGGTGATGCCTGGGTGATGCCTGGGTCATGCCTGGGTCATGCCTGGGCGATGCCTGGGTCATGCCTGGGTGATGCCTGGGTCATGCCTGGGTCGTGCCTGGGTGATGCCTGGGTCGTGCCTGGGTCATGCTGGGGTCATGCCTGGGTCATGCCTGGGTGATGCCTGGGTCATGCCTGGGCGATGCCTGGGTCGTACCTGGGTGATGCCTGGGTCATGCCTGGGTCATGCCTGGGCGATACCTGGGTGATGCCTGGGTCATGACTGGGTCATGCCTGGGCGATGCCTGGGTCATGCCTGGGTCATGCCTGGGCGATACCTGGGTGATGCCTGGGTCATGACTGGGTCATGCCTGGGCGATGCCTGGGTCATGCCTGGGCGATGCCTGGGTGATGCCTGGGTCATGCTGGGGTCATGCCTGGGTCATGCCAGGGTGATGCCTGGGTCATGCCTGGGCGATGCCAGGGTGATGCCTGGGTCATGCCTGGGTCGTACCTGGGTGATGCC
The DNA here is from genome assembly GCF_933228915.1 of Telmatherina bonti. Lineage (NCBI taxonomy): Eukaryota > Metazoa > Chordata > Actinopteri > Atheriniformes > Telmatherinidae > Telmatherina > Telmatherina bonti. The sequence continues at coordinate 4,448,584 of NC_136624.1, forward strand.
TGGGTCATGCCTGGGTCATGCCTGGGCGATGCCTGGGTGATGCCTGGGTCATGACTGGGTCATGCCTGGGCGATGCCTGGGTCATGCCTGGGCGATGCCTGGGTGATGCCTGGGTCATGCTGGGGTCATGCCTGGGTCATGCCAGGGTGATGCCTGGGTCATGCCTGGGTCATGCCTGGGCGATGCCTGGGTGATGCCTGGGTCATGCCAGGCATCCTTTTCAGGATTTGGTCATTCCGACCTCAACAAGGACCACCACACACACTCCCTCATTGTGTGTGATTACCAGGAGGACAAACTGGAGGAGTCCCATGACTTCTCAATAATACAGAAATTCCAGCTCAATAACTTCCAAATCAAAAATGTATGCCTCTGTGGCGGACAGCTGTACCTGAGGACATTACTCTCCTACAGAGTCCGTATTTGTGTTCAACCAAAGTCCAGCACTGACTCAAACATGTATTTCCCTATAAAGACTTTGCAAGTGTATGTGTCTGCCCTTTATGTCCCTGTTACCCTTAAAAATGTTTTAAATGGCTTTTTTAATGCTGACAGCAATCATCTCTGGAGCCATGCTGGTTTATAAACTGTCTGACGGGCATTTATAGCTCCATATTTCCTCTATATGCAGACTGTTAAACTCCAGCAGAAATCACAGCTTTCTACGAGTGCTCCCATTGGTCAGCAGTGTGGCTTTATGATCACATTTAATGTGTAAAACACTGATGACAAGATTTTATTGAGAGAAAACTAAGAGTAGCATAATTTCTTTTAGCAAAAGAAGTAAAACAGAATCAGTCCAGCTGAATTTCTCCTCCATAAAATCCATTAATTATGCGGTGACAAAATTACATTTCATTTTGTTACATTTATTTTACACAGAATTAAAAGCAACCAGGCCTGACCCAGCAAAAACTGGAAGAGACTCAACAAATCTTCGAAGACGTAACAATCATCCAGAGGGAGAAGCAGTGGTCGGAGGGGCCACATCAGGGGTCACCATAGCTGTCCGCCAGATGGAAGGTCATGGTGACGTATATCCTAGTGGGGTTGCAGGCTTTGGTCAGCACATGAAAGAACAATCTTTCTCCATAATAGTTCCTAAAAGTGGGAGCGGCAGAAGTCCATTAGTCGCTGATCTAGTTGAAGGATCAGATCTGGGATCAGGCTTTTGCACTAAGGCAGTTAATCCTGCAGATGGGCACCTATTGAACAGGTGGAAATACAGTTTGATCCCATGGCTCAGGACAAAATTCTAAAAGTTCAGTGCATTTGACAGTGACAGAGTAGACCAGTGGCGAGTCCAACTGGGAGCCTGCGATGGATCTTAAATCTATATTACAGTCTTGCCACTGGCTCAAGGATTTCATTGGTTGTGAGTGAGCAAACGGGAAGATATGACTCGGTAGAGTGAATTATTGCTTTGCAGATATGTCAACAGAGACAGATGTGATCTGATTTTCAGGTGTCAGGTTAGATTATGGACATGCTGAGTGTGTATTAGAGGAGAGTCCAGGATCACACTGCATGGAGACCAATCTGCTGTTTTGGGGTTCCAGTCGGGTTTCTGTCAGTACCAAACTAGTTTACATGAACATTAGTGTGATTTTCCTCATTGCTGTTGTTGCTGTGTGAGGTATGTTTAGCCTGGAGTAAACCATCACTTCTGACAGACACATTATGTAACGTTATCTCATATTTCATGAAGTGATTCACAAAGTGGGTCTTGTGATGGACTGGCGACCTGCCCAGGTGTACCTGCCTCTCATCCACTGATTCTCATCCAGCTTCCCTGCGGCCCCTAACTGGACTAAGCAGTGGAGAAAATGACTGATTCATCCACTGATTCTGCATCAGCAGATGAGCCTGCAGAATACTGTTGTAGACATGGGACCGTGATATGTCGCTCTGTGAACCTCTGAGGTGAAACGGGGAGTTCAGCCTGATATCTGCGTCATATCTGTGATTCCCACACATTACATCCGTTGGGATCAAATTATGGGCCCAAAGATGACTCTTCATTCCATATGCATGTTTGCAGGTTAAATGTTGTAGTTATTGTCATCAAGATAACAATCAGGTACAGATCCGGAATAAACATCAGGTGTGAGTCTGAACCAGAGAAAGAAAGGACTTTTACTGCGTTGTGTGAAGATCGCAGGATAAGAAAAGATTTTCTGTTTATTTTTCTGCCCTTGAAGACATTCTACATGTTGTTGTAAATTCACAGAAAAAGCACAAGTAGATTTGCAAAAATTTCCTCTCAGAGGAGCCTCCAAACCCCGGATCGCTCCCAGTGTTCAGAGGAAAGCCAACTTTTGAAATGCTTTGAAAGACATCCTGCGGAATCAGACAGTTCAAGTGGCAGCAAAGAGGAGAGAGAAGAGACTTCGACAAGTGTTGACTTGTGGGAAATGTCTTCAGTGGCACCAGCGGGTTTTTTCTTTGTGTCTTCCAGATAATCACCATCTTCCTGTCAGCTCATACATGCCTGCATTCGGGACATAACCAGCAACTTCCCTGCAAATCCCCCAGAGCAGCTGTGCTGTACAACCACCTTGTGCTAAAACAACAGAAAACATGTTAGTTAAAAAGGAAACAAACAAAACTAATTACATAAATACATTTAATAACATGTACTTTCTTGTTAATGATTTAATTTTAACGGTTGCATATGAATCAAACCAGCGGTGCCTAAGTCTGGTCCTGGAGATCTGCCATTCTGCAGCTTTTAGATGCATCTCTTCTTCAGCATGTCTGAATCAAACATCTGCATGTTATTCATGTTATTCACGTCTTTCACATGATTCAGGCGTGTTGGAGAAGGGATGCATCTAAAAGCTGCAGAAGGTCTGGAGGACTACACTGAGCCACCCTTCAGTTACATCATATTCATGTGAACTATGACTTTCCTAAACATTTCCCACAACTAAGCTGGTTAAAGTGGAACTATTCTGTGCATTTCAGGCTAATTTATTTTTATTTCTGAGTCCAGAAGGGCTGGGATTGATGGAGTTATTGTCCCAAATGGCTTTATTTACTTCAGACCGACCCTCTCCGTAGGCTGTCAGATCAGCCTGCGGGCAAAACGAGTGGATTGAGACTCTTCCGCATTAAGCCCCGCCTCCCACCACTGCACTACATCGGGAGCGCGCACCGCACCTGCTTTCACCGTCATTGTAACGTCTCATAAACAGAAGGATTAGGCTCATATGAACTCAATAAGAAAACAAACTACAATGTCAACACATAGCATACAGCCCTACATGTTGGAACCTGAATCAGAGCCTGAAAACGAAGTGGAAAACAGCAACCCACAGCAACGAATGCAGCAGGATGTCTCTCTTTGGTAAACTCACCAGCCATCGTTGGAAATAACTTTATCCCACGTTTTCCACCCGCCTGATGTATTTGTACATGCCCTTGTTAACCAGTAGAAGGTAACCAATCACCCAACCTTATCCCCCGGGACGTCACAAGGATTTCCACGTAGAAAAAACTCTCTAAAACGACACGTTTTTTGTCGCCATGGAAACCGAACGGAGAGCATGCTGGAACTCAAACTCAAACTCAAACATGCGTTTAGGTGATAAAAAACAGTGTTGTTCACATGTCTGATGAGGATTCAACACTGTAACACTGTAGAAAGCTCAGAAAACTCCAAATACCAGAATAGGAGCCCTTTAAAGTTAAGATGACACATTAAATCATTCATGTAATCATTTAATGTCGTCTGCTAATTTCAGGAATCTCTGCAGATAGGACACATAATTCATTTTGTGAATCTTTTCCCAATAAGGACAAACGTCCATGTGGAATAAAAGCATCTAGTTAGCAAATAACAATATAGTTCTTCTAATTGTATCAGCTTTCATTGGTCACTTTATCAGGTTTACCTTCTAGTACCGGCTTAAACCTCAGTTTTCTTCATAACTGCCTGAATCCTTGAATCGTAACAGATTCAATGCTCCATGTTGACAGGATAACATCTGCAGATGAGAATCTCCCATTCCACCACATCCCGATGAGGATGAACAGTGCCTTTGACAAAACCTAAATATGGAAATAAAAACTGCTAATGGAAACACCTACATTTAAAAAAAAGTCTCAAATATTGCTCGGGAGTTTCTCATGAGGTGGTCTGTCAGACGTTTTGATACAGAAACATATTGGAAAAAGTGTAACGGAAACACTTTTCAGATTTATGTGTCCCTGGATGTGATGTGGGGGGGTCGAGACCAGTTCAGTTCTGGTAAAGATGGTGCGGTGCAAAACAAACAACAGCAAATTTCAGAAAAGAAAATGAGGGAGAAAAGCTTCATGAAGCTGTAGCAAATTCTCCGCAGCGAGTAGAAATCCCCAATGTAACGCTACGTTGCTACTTTGCATAAACTGCAATTTCTGTAAAATCACACAAGAGTAAGGAGATTTTACGAGACTAAACACTAAATGGAAACACTCGCAAATCCCAACTTACAAATATCGCTTTTATTTTGCTAAATAATGTCATGGAAACGCAGCGAGTGTCAAGATGAAGAAAACAGCTCGAAGCGTTGATCCTGACGGCAGGATGGATCCATGTTGTCATGATGTTTCCAGCAGATTCTGATCCTACCATGTGAATGTGGAGCTGAACTGGAGACTCATCAGACCAGCAACGTTTCTCCATCTTCTATTGTCCAGTTCTGGTGAGTCTGTGTGAATTGTAGCCTCAGTTTCCTGTTCTTACTGACAGGAGGGAACCCGCTGTGGTCTTCTGCTGCTGGAGACCATCTGCTTCCAGGCTGGACCTGGTGTGTGTTCAGAGATGATGTTCTGGTTGGAACCAGTGTTTACTGGACTTCCTGTTGTCTTTCCATCATCTCCAACCAGTCTGTCCAGTCTCCTCTGACCTCTGACCCCAACCAGACCTTCTGGTCCAGACAACTGCTGCTGCTGGATGTTTTCTCTTCTTCAGACCTTCTCTGGAAACCCTGGAGATGGTTGTGTGTGGAGATCCCAGTAAATCCTCAGACCAGCAACATGCAGCGTTTAAAGTCTCTTCTTTTCTTTTGTCCCTCATTCTGAAGCTCATTGTAATCTTCATCAAGTCATCTTCATCACGTCTACATGACTAAATGATTGAGCTGCTGCTGAGTGATTGGCTAATGAGATAATTGTGTTAACAAGTAGTTTAACAGCTATACCTAATAAATTAGGGGGGTAGGTGTGTGCACATCCTCACTGTCCCAGAAGATTAAACCAGAAGTGACTGATTTCATCCTTTTTTAGAACAATATTCTGTATATCATGTCATTTATCACCTGATAGTTGAGATTATCACACAGAATAACTATTTTATGAATCCAGAATATGTTTGCATTAACAAAACACTGGTAAAGGGCAACTTTTCTCACGATGAAGATTTAAAAGCTGATTTGTAGTGAATGAAAAACATCAGCGATAAAAATATAGACACAATGAAAAAGAGAAAAATGACACATAGACCGGCTATTTGCAGACAAATGTAGCACCACTAAAAAACAATGTGAGCATAAAAGATGTTTGTCATTTCCACAGAAGTATGATAGTAAAAGTTTACTGCAATAGCGAGAAAGCACTGATGAGTCTTCCTTCTATGTCTGCAGATACAAGCGGTGGCTGACTTTCATCAACCACGAGCTGCCATGGCCGCCTGCAGACAAATGATGGAGGAACAAGGCTGCAAAAATCTGATCGAGCAGCTCAGGTTATTTGGATTTTTGTCTGTGATATCTGTTTTAAATCAGGTGATTTTACAGGACAGATCTGCATGAAGAAGCTTAAGGCTTCCCTCCAGACCTGATGGCTTTTTGTTTGACACTTCCAACAACATAAACACAAGCAGAAGATATCAGGACATGAACACTGAGAAAAGACTGAAGTTGGTCGAGTAAAAGAAGACATATAAAAGTAAGTGCAGATCAAAATGATTCTACATATCAAAGAAACATCATTTTCACCATCATCGTTCAAGGAAGTCATTCATAGCGGAGCTCCTCTTTACATCCCCAGCTTGAGCTTTGACAACACACTACGGCACATCTGCCATTGTCTCACTGCACTGTCGCCTTTCACCGCCTCGTTCTGCATCCATCCTGCAACCTGCCTGCACTGACAGCTCATTCAGTCTTTTCTTGTCTCTCTTGGTCGGGTTTTCTTCTGTTTGGCCGCTGGATCTGGACTGAGACTCCAGCTTTCATGCGGACCAGAGTTCTCCTCTTCGGTGTTGGTGCGGCTGGTGTTAATCCCGCACCAACAAATCCTACTATCATTGGAGATGGACTCCGCTCCATTTAAAGCGGAGCAAACATCCACAGTGTGACCGTGACCCCAGGCAAACATTACTGTCAGTAACCACGGTAACACACTGAGGGAAGGAAACTTACCAATGGAAGGTTTCATTGGTTGTTTAGTTGGAACTTCCTGAGAAATGATTTGTGAACACTGTAAGCAGGCGCTAATCAAAACAAACATATAAACAACTCAGCCGGTTTCAATCAGGCTTGTATGAAAAGAAAATGTTTTCTGCAGCTCCAGGCAGGTAAAATCACAGCCTGTAATCATCTCTCAAAAATATTTCTGTACAAAAGACAAGGTCCTGCAGCTGTTTTGAATCTCCCAAGATCATTCAAATTAAAGCCTTATCAGAAGGAAGGAGATTTGATTTTTTAGCATAATTTACTGATTAAAAGCCAGTTTTACAGTTAAACAAAACACAAAAGACAATAAAACACACAGGTACATAAACACGCTGCCACAAAAGCCCTCGTCCAACTAAAAGCCTGTCTTCATCAAAAGTCTTCAACTGTTTCTTAGAGAATCAACGTTGCAGAGTTTCAGTGTGAGCAAATGTAGTTTGTCTTTTATGTAGTTTACATCTCTCCATCGACACAAAGAAACGTTCTCACATGTAGCAGAAACCCTGGAGAGAACTGACCAAAAAGATAAGACAAGAAAAAGGGTTTATTGTCGCAGAGTGGAGGTGGTGTGGACCCAAATGCAGGGATGGGAGGCAGGTTGCAGAACCGAGACGTTTTAATAAAACTCCAAAGACAGGGCAGACCAGAAGAGAAGCCATGAACCCGCACTGAGAACATAAACCAGGGGGTATAAATACACAGAGGAAACAACAAGGAACAGGTGAACTGGACCAGAAAATACAAACCAGGTGAGCTGGAAGCAACATGGGAGACAATACACAAAGGAGCAAAAGTACAAAATAAAACAGGAAACCAGGAACTAAAGAGACAACATGAAACATCACATTTCTGTTTAATTAGCAATCAGGAAGAGTCAGTATGTTCACAGGTAGCTGTAAGCTGAAAATATATGTGCCAACACGTGTGTGTAGAGGGACATTATCTGCCTCCGCTTAAAGGCCAAATATTCACAGATTTTCTACTTCGCAGGAAAAGGAAAAATGAAACTGAAGGTTCTAGACATTTATTGGTTCCTGATAAATAACACTGGCACATATTTTAAAATGAAATAATCCTTAGTTTTCATTTTACATCTCAGCTTAAATTTATGCATAATATCTCCAAAGCAGCTGCTCTCACACACTGTGAGGTCGTAAATCTGTAGCAATTAATGGCTCAACAGATGCTCTAATTACTTCTGACCTTCGTTAGATGTCAAGCTGAAAAATGACTTTTTTAATCTTTCAACTTTTAAAAACTAATTTTTTATTTATATTCTTTCTATCTTGGTTTTACTGTTAAACATAAATGTCACGCAGCAGATGAAGCCTCAACAACTCGTTGATAGGATGTTTTCTCTCTCTGCCACACTGAGGGGATCTCAGCACTCCGTCAAACCAGGCAGAGGACGACGTCAGAGTGGGAACAGTGGGAATTCAGGGAGACTGGGACACAAGGACATGAGGCAGGAAAATAGCAAAACAACAACATAATGTAAGTAAAGTAAGTCGGAAACTGTAATTAATGCTGAATCATTTGATAAAATGATGTAATTGCGGTTTTTAAGCAGTTTCAAATCAGTTTATGGTTCGTTAAATGAAGCTTCAAAACAATATTTCAAAGTATAGTAACATTTACACACATGACAGAAATTGACTTCATAACATTAAAACATTTAAAGTCACTCTTCTCATGCAAGCATGGAAACTAAACATAGACTAAAGGTTGTGTAAGAAGCCAGAAATGGTGTTATTTTTAAAAAATAGGTATAAAACAAAACAAAATATATCTTAAATATAAAATACAGGTAATAATTAGACAACAGTCTGGCTTTCCTGCTTGGAACAAGCATGAGGCCTCATTCTTCTTCGGTTTGGTCGGTAAAGGTATTCTACAGACCTGGTAATCATCTTACTGGAATAAACTTGGATTGTCACTACAACTTAAATCTTTATATCCACATTTCTTTATCACTGTAACTATGGATGCAGTGATGTAGCCAGAAAATGTGCCTAGATGGGTCAGTTTTTTCCACAGCGATTCCTGGCAGAAATAAGGCAGGTATTGATTATAATATCTCATTCTGCCCACTGTTTATTGAATAAGTGCTTTATGAAACAAATCCACAATAATAACATGAAATACCATAAAATCCAGTTATGTGTCTAATACTAACTGGTTAAGATAGAACACATGAACACAACTCAGCTTCAGAAGCTTTTTATTCAGAAACTATTAGGCCTGCGACTCATGTCTATCAGTAACAACCGATAAAACTATATCCTAATCCCAGGATAAAATGGACAAACAATTAGCTTTTACAGCAATACTCTGGTTTTTACTTATGTTCTTTTCATTGAAATAATCCCATAAGACAACCACAAACCAACCATCTATTAGCCAAGAGAAAAATAAGGCAGAAAAGGAAAAACAGCCTTTTGCTGCAGTCTCTTCCTACCTGAAGGTGGACAATCTGCTGTGTTCAGTGTGTATCGCTGGCTACGTTGTGTTTATATCTGCACGCATTCTTTAAAACCTCAATCTAGGTTTTAAAGAATGCAGGGACAAACCAATCACGTCAGAGTTAGTTGGGTTAAACAACAGGCTGGTTAACAGGTATATGACAGCAGAAACCTGGTTAAAATGCAGCCAGGCAAGATTATTCCTACTGCACAACTCAGCAACAGGGTGCTGTGCAGAGACAATAAAATGTTAGAAAATACCAAGCATCATTCACCATTGAAACAAGAGAGAAAGGAAAAGGAGAGAAAAACTCGTAAAATCAGGATCCAGTCCAGCTTAAAGAAACAAGCAGGTTTGGACTTAAAATAAATTCAATCCTGCTGAAAAGCAGCAGAGACCAGCGGGGTCTTCAACTGGATGTTCCAGCTGATCTGAAGGGTTTCTTCCAGACATGTGGAGCATAGAAGCTGATGGCAGCTTCTCTAGGTCAGCTTCTGAATCTGGAACTGATAAAAGACCAGATCCAGAAAGCTTCATACTGGGACAGGAGGTCTCTGATGTACTTTGGTTCTGAACCATTCAGAGCTGAATAGACGATTTGTGAAGACCCTGTTACCGTGATCAGGTCAACAAAAGATGAAAACCTGGACGAGGTTTTCCTGCTGTGATGTCAGATCTTTGTCCTTCATATATTTTTAAGGTGATAGACGGACCTTGTAGGTCCCTTGATGTGTTTTTCAAAATTAAGGTCTGAGTCCATCACTACACCCAGATTTCTAGTCTGGTTTCTGGTTTTAGGTCTGAGTCCATCACTACACCCAGATTTCTAGTCTGGTTTCTGGTTTTAGGTCTGAGTCATCACTACACCCAGATTTCTAGTCTGGTTTCTGGTTTTAGGTCTGAGTCCATCACTACACCCAGATTTCTAGTCTGGTTGCTGGTTTTTAGGTCTGAGTCCATCCCTACGCCCAGATTTCTAGTCTGGTTTCTGGTTTTTAGGTCTGAGTCCATCGCTACACCCAGATTTCTAGTCTGGTTTCTGGTTTTAGGTCTGAGTCATCACTACACCCAGATTTCTAGTCTGGTTTCTGGTTTTTAGGTCTGAGTCCATCACTACACCCAGATTTCTAGTCTGGTTTCTGGTTTTAGGTCTGAGTCCATCACCACACCCAGATTTCTAGTCTGGTTGCTGGTTTTTAGGTCTGAGTCCATCACCACACCCAGATTTTGGGCTTGGTTTCTGGTTTTTAGGTCTGAGTCCATCGCTACACCCAGATTTCTAGTCTGGTTTCTGGTTTTTAGGTCTGAGTCCATCACCACACCCAGATTTTGGGCTTGGTTTCTGGTTTTTAGGTCTGAGTCCATCACTACACCCAGATTTTGGGCTTGGTTTCTGGTTTTTAGGTCTGAGTCCATCGCTACACCCAGACTTATGGTCCGGTTTCTGGTTTTTTGGTCTGAATCCGTTGCTACACCCAGATTTCTAGTCTGGTTGCTGGTTTTTTGGTCTGAGTCCATCACTACACCCAGATTTCTAGTCTGGTTGCTGGTGTTTTGGTATGAGTCCATCACTACACCCAGATTTCTAGTCCGGTTTCTGGTTTTAGGTCTGAGTCCATCACTACACCCAGATTTCTAGTCTGGTTTCTGGTTTTAGGTCTGAGTCCATTGCTACACCCAGATTTCTAGTCTGGTTTCTGGTTTTTAGGTCTGAGTCCATCACCACACCCAGATTTTGGGCTTGGTTTCTGGTTTTTAGGTCTGAGTCCATCGCTACACCCAGATTTCTAGTCTGGTTTCTGGTTTTAGGTCTGAGTCCATCACTACGCCCAGATTTCTTGTCTGGTTGCTGGTTTTTTGGTCTGAGTCCATCACTACACCCAGATTTCTAGTCTGGTTGCTGGTTTTAGGTCTGAGTCCATCACTACACCCAGATTTCTAGTCTGGTTTCTGGTTTTAGGTCTGAGTCCATCACCACACCCAGATTTTGGGCTTGGTTTCTGGTTTTTAGGTCTGAGTCCATCGCTACACCCAGATTTCTAGTCTGGTTTCTGGTTTTTAGGTCTGAGTCCATCACCACACCCAGATTTTGGGCTTGGTTTCTGGTTTTTAGGTCTGAGTCCATCACTACACCCAGATTTTGGGCTTGGTTTCTGGTTTTTAGGTCTGAGTCCATCACTACACCCAGATTTTGGGCTTGGTTTCTGGTTTTTAGGTCTGAGTCCATCGCTACACCCAGACTTATGGTCCGGTTTCTGGTTTTTTGGTCTGAATCCGTTGCTACACCCAGATTTCTAGTCTGGTTGCTGGTTTTTTGGTCTGAGTCCATCACTACACCCAGATTTCTAGTCTGGTTGCTGGTGTTTTGGTATGAGTCCATCACTACACCCAGATTTCTAGTCCGGTTTCTGGTTTTAGGTCTGAGTCCATCACTACACCCAGATTTCTAGTCTGGTTTCTGGTTTTAGGTCTGAGTCCATTGCTACACCCAGATTTCTAGTCTGGTTTCTGGTTTTTAGGTCTGAGTCCATCACCACACCCAGATTTTGGGCTTGGTTTCTGGTTTTTAGGTCTGAGTCCATCGCTACACCCAGATTTCTAGTCTGGTTTCTGGTTTTAGGTCTGAGTCCATCACTACGCCCAGATTTCTTGTCTGGTTGCTGGTTTTTTGGTCTGAGTCCATCACTACACCCAGATTTCTAGTCTGGTTGCTGGTTTTAGGTCTGAGTCCATCACTACACCCAGATTTCTAGTCTGGTTTCTGGTTTTAGGTCTGAGTCCATCACCACACCCAGATTTTGGGCTTGGTTTCTGGTTTTTAGGTCTGAGTCCATCGCTACACCCAGATTTCTAGTCTGGTTTCTGGTTTTTAGGTCTGAGTCCATCACCACACCCAGATTTTGGGCTTGGTTTCTGGTTTTTAGGTCTGAGTCCATCACTACACCCAGATTTTGGGCTTGGTTTCTGGTTTTTAGGTCTGAGTCCATCACTACACCCAGATTTTGGGCTTGGTTTCTGGTTTTTAGGTCTGAGTCCATCGCTACACCCAGACTTATGGTCCGGTTTCTGGTTTTTTGGTCTGAATCCGTTGCTACACCCAGATTTCTAGTCTGGTTGCTGGTTTTTTGGTCTGAGTCCATCACTACACCCAGATTTCTAGTCTGGTTGCTGGTGTTTTGGTATGAGTCCATCACTACACCCAGATTTCTAGTCCGGTTTCTGGTTTTAGGTCTGAGTCCATCACAACACCCAGATTTCTAGTCTGGTTTCTGGTTTTAGGTCTGAGTCCATTGCTACACCCAGATTTCTAGTCTGGTTTCTGGTTTTTAGGTCTGAGTCCATCACCACACCCAGATTTTGGGCTTGGTTTCTGGTTTTTAGGTCTGAGTCCATCGCTACACCCAGATTTCTAGTCTGGTTTCTGGTTTTAGGTCTGAGTCCATCACTACGCCCAGATTTCTTGTCTGGTTGCTGGTTTTTTGGTCTGAGTCCATCACTACACCCAGATTTCTAGTCTGGTTGCTGGTTTTAGGTCTGAGTCCATCACTACACCCAGATTTCTAGTCTGGTTTCTGGTTTTAGGTCTGAGTCCATCACTACACCCAGATTTCTTGTCTGGTTTCTGGTTTTAGGTCTGAGTCCATCACTACACCCAGATTTCTAGTCTGGTTGCTGGTTTTTAGGTCTGAGTCCATCCCTACGCCCAGATTTCTAGTCTGGTTTCTGGTTTTTAGGTCTGAGTCCATCGCTACACCCAGATTTCTAGTCTGGTTTCTGGTTTTAGGTCTGAGTCATCACTACACCCAGATTTCTAGTCTGGTTTCTGGTTTTTAGGTCTGAGTCCATCACTACACCCAGATTTCTAGTCTGGTTTCTGGTTTTAGGTCTGAGTCCATCACCACACCCAGATTTCTAGTCTGGTTGCTGGTTTTTAGGTCTGAGTCCATCACCACACCCAGATTTTGGGCTTGGTTTCTGGTTTTTAGGTCTGAGTCCATCGCTACACCCAGATTTCTAGTCTGGTTTCTGGTTTTTAGGTCTGAGTCCATCACCACACCCAGATTTTGGGCTTGGTTTCTGGTTTTTAGGTCTGAGTCCATCACTACACCCAGATTTTGGGCTTGGTTTCTGGTTTTTAGGTCTGAGTCCATCGCTACACCCAGACTTATGGTCCGGTTTCTGGTTTTTTGGTCTGAATCCGTTGCTACACCCAGATTTCTAGTCTGGTTGCTGGTTTTTTGGTCTGAGTCCATCACTACACCCAGATTTCTAGTCTGGTTGCTGGTGTTTTGGTATGAGTCCATCACTACACCCAGATTTCTAGTCCGGTTTCTGGTTTTAGGTCTGAGTCCATCACTACACCCAGATTTCTAGTCTGGTTTCTGGTTTTAGGTCTGAGTCCATTGCTACACCCAGATTTCTAGTCTGGTTTCTGGTTTTTAGGTCTGAGTCCATCACCACACCCAGATTTTGGGCTTGGTTTCTGGTTTTTAGGTCTGAGTCCATCGCTACACCCAGATTTCTAGTCTGGTTTCTGGTTTTAGGTCTGAGTCCATCACTACGCCCAGATTTCTTGTCTGGTTGCTGGTTTTTTGGTCTGAGTCCATCACTACACCCAGATTTCTAGTCTGGTTGCTGGTTTTAGGTCTGAGTCCATCACTACACCCAGATTTCTAGTCTGGTTTCTGGTTTTAGGTCTGAGTCCATCACCACACCCAGATTTTGGGCTTGGTTTCTGGTTTTTAGGTCTGAGTCCATCGCTACACCCAGATTTCTAGTCTGGTTTCTGGTTTTTAGGTCTGAGTCCATCACCACACCCAGATTTTGGGCTTGGTTTCTGGTTTTTAGGTCTGAGTCCATCACTACACCCAGATTTTGGGCTTGGTTTCTGGTTTTTAGGTCTGAGTCCATCACTACACCCAGATTTTGGGCTTGGTTTCTGGTTTTTAGGTCTGAGTCCATCGCTACACCCAGACTTATGGTCCGGTTTCTGGTTTTTTGGTCTGAATCCGTTGCTACACCCAGATTTCTAGTCTGGTTGCTGGTTTTTTGGTCTGAGTCCATCACTACACCCAGATTTCTAGTCTGGTTGCTGGTGTTTTGGTATGAGTCCATCACTACACCCAGATTTCTAGTCCGGTTTCTGGTTTTAGGTCTGAGTCCATCACTACACCCAGATTTCTAGTCTGGTTTCTGGTTTTAGGTCTGAGTCCATTGCTACACCCAGATTTCTAGTCTGGTTTCTGGTTTTTAGGTCTGAGTCCATCACCACACCCAGATTTTGGGCTTGGTTTCTGGTTTTTAGGTCTGAGTCCATCGCTACACCCAGATTTCTAGTCTGGTTTCTGGTTTTAGGTCTGAGTCCATCACTACGCCCAGATTTCTTGTCTGGTTGCTGGTTTTTTGGTCTGAGTCCATCACTACACCCAGATTTCTAGTCTGGTTGCTGGTTTTAGGTCTGAGTCCATCACTACACCCAGATTTCTAGTCTGGTTTCTGGTTTTAGGTCTGAGTCCATCACCACACCCAGATTTTGGGCTTGGTTTCTGGTTTTTAGGTCTGAGTCCATCGCTACACCCAGATTTCTAGTCTGGTTTCTGGTTTTTAGGTCTGAGTCCATCACCACACCCAGATTTTGGGCTTGGTTTCTGGTTTTTAGGTCTGAGTCCATCACTACACCCAGATTTTGGGCTTGGTTTCTGGTTTTTAGGTCTGAGTCCATCACTACACCCAGATTTTGGGCTTGGTTTCTGGTTTTTAGGTCTGAGTCCATCGCTACACCCAGACTTATGGTCCGGTTTCTGGTTTTTTGGTCTGAATCCGTTGCTACACCCAGATTTCTAGTCTGGTTGCTGGTTTTTTGGTCTGAGTCCATCACTACACCCAGATTTCTAGTCTGGTTGCTGGTGTTTTGGTATGAGTCCATCACTACACCCAGATTTCTAGTCCGGTTTCTGGTTTTAGGTCTGAGTCCATCACAACACCCAGATTTCTAGTCTGGTTTCTGGTTTTAGGTCTGAGTCCATTGCTACACCCAGATTTCTAGTCTGGTTTCTGGTTTTTAGGTCTGAGTCCATCACCACACCCAGATTTTGGGCTTGGTTTCTGGTTTTTAGGTCTGAGTCCATCGCTACACCCAGATTTCTAGTCTGGTTTCTGGTTTTAGGTCTGAGTCCATCACTACGCCCAGATTTCTTGTCTGGTTGCTGGTTTTTTGGTCTGAGTCCATCACTACACCCAGATTTCTAGTCTGGTTGCTGGTTTTAGGTCTGAGTCCATCACTACACCCAGATTTCTAGTCTGGTTTCTGGTTTTAGGTCTGAGTCCATCACTACACCCAGATTTCTTGTCTGGTTTCTGGTTTTAGGTCTGAGTCCATCACTACACCCAGATTTCTAGTCTGGTTGCTGGTTTTTAGGTCTGAGTCCATCCCTACGCCCAGATTTCTAGTCTGGTTTCTGGTTTTTAGGTCTGAGTCCATCGCTACACCCAGATTTCTAGTCTGGTTTCTGGTTTTAGGTCTGAGTCATCACTACACCCAGATTTCTAGTCTGGTTTCTGGTTTTTAGGTCTGAGTCCATCACTACACCCAGATTTCTAGTCTGGTTTCTGGTTTTAGGTCTGAGTCCATCACCACACCCAGATTTCTAGTCTGGTTGCTGGTTTTTAGGTCTGAGTCCATCACCACACCCAGATTTTGGGCTTGGTTTCTGGTTTTTAGGTCTGAGTCCATCGCTACACCCAGATTTCTAGTCTGGTTTCTGGTTTTTAGGTCTGAGTCCATCACCACACCCAGATTTTGGGCTTGGTTTCTGGTTTTTAGGTCTGAGTCCATCACTACACCCAGATTTTGGGCTTGGTTTCTGGTTTTTAGGTCTGAGTCCATCGCTACACCCAGACTTATGGTCCGGTTTCTGGTTTTTTGGTCTGAATCCGTTGCTACACCCAGATTTCTAGTCTGGTTGCTGGTTTTTTGGTCTGAGTCCATCACTACACCCAGATTTCTAGTCTGGTTGCTGGTGTTTTGGTATGAGTCCATCACTACACCCAGATTTCTAGTCCGGTTTCTGGTTTTAGGTCTGAGTCCATCACTACACCCAGATTTCTAGTCTGGTTTCTGGTTTTAGGTCTGAGTCCATTGCTACACCCAGATTTCTAGTCTGGTTTCTGGTTTTTAGGTCTGAGTCCATCACCACACCCAGATTTTGGGCTTGGTTTCTGGTTTTTAGGTCTGAGTCCATCGCTACACCCAGATTTCTAGTCTGGTTTCTGGTTTTAGGTCTGAGTCCATCACTACGCCCAGATTTCTTGTCTGGTTGCTGGTTTTTTGGTCTGAGTCCATCACTACACCCAGATTTCTAGTCTGGTTGCTGGTTTTAGGTCTGAGTCCATCACTACACCCAGATTTCTAGTCTGGTTTCTGGTTTTAGGTCTGAGTCCATCACCACACCCAGATTTTGGGCTTGGTTTCTGGTTTTTAGGTCTGAGTCCATCGCTACACCCAGATTTCTAGTCTGGTTTCTGGTTTTTAGGTCTGAGTCCATCACCACACCCAGATTTTGGGCTTGGTTTCTGGTTTTTAGGTCTGAGTCCATCACTACACCCAGATTTTGGGCTTGGTTTCTGGTTTTTAGGTCTGAGTCCATCACTACACCCAGATTTTGGGCTTGGTTTCTGGTTTTTAGGTCTGAGTCCATCGCTACACCCAGACTTATGGTCCGGTTTCTGGTTTTTTGGTCTGAATCCGTTGCTACACCCAGATTTCTAGTCTGGTTGCTGGTTTTTTGGTATGAGTCCATCACTACACCCAGATTTCTAGTCTGGTTGCTGGTGTTTTGGTATGAGTCCATCACTACACCCAGATTTCTAGTCCGGTTTCTGGTTTTAGGTCTGAGTCCATCACTACACCCAGATTTCTAGTCTGGTTTCTGGTTTTAGGTCTGAGTCCATTGCTACACCCAGATTTCTAGTCTGGTTTCTGGTTTTTAGGTCTGAGTCCATCACCACACCCAGATTTTGGGCTTGGTTTCTGGTTTTTAGGTCTGAGTCCATCGCTACACCCAGATTTCTAGTCTGGTTTCTGGTTTTAGGTCTGAGTCCATCACTACGCCCAGATTTCTTGTCTGGTTGCTGGTTTTTTGGTCTGAGTCCATCACTACACCCAGATTTCTCGTCTGGTTGCTGGTTTTAGGTCTGAGTCCATCACTACACCCAGATTTCTAGTCTGGTTTCTGGTTTTAGGTCTGAGTCCATCACCACACCCAGATTTTGGGCTTGGTTTCTGGTTTTTAGGTCTGAGTCCATCGCTACACCCAGATTTCTAGTCTGGTTTCTGGTTTTTAGGTCTGAGTCCATCACCACACCCAGATTTTGGGCTTGGTTTCTGGTTTTTAGGTCTGAGTCCATCACTACACCCAGATTTTGGGCTTGGTTTCTGGTTTTTAGGTCTGAGTCCATCACTACACCCAGATTTTGGGCTTGGTTTCTGGTTTTTAGGTCTGAGTCCATCGCTACACCCAGACTTATGGTCCGGTTTCTGGTTTTTTGGTCTGAATCCGTTGCTACACCCAGATTTCTAGTCTGGTTGCTGGTTTTTTGGTCTGAGTCCATCACTACACCCAGATTTCTAGTCTGGTTGCTGGTGTTTTGGTATGAGTCCATCACTACACCCAGATTTCTAGTCCGGTTTCTGGTTTTAGGTCTGAGTCCATCACAACACCCAGATTTCTAGTCTGGTTTCTGGTTTTAGGTCTGAGTCCATTGCTACACCCAGATTTCTAGTCTGGTTTCTGGTTTTTAGGTCTGAGTCCATCACCACACCCAGATTTTGGGCTTGGTTTCTGGTTTTTAGGTCTGAGTCCATCGCTACACCCAGATTTCTAGTCTGGTTTCTG
This sequence comes from Telmatherina bonti, assembly GCF_933228915.1. Taxonomy (NCBI): domain Eukaryota; kingdom Metazoa; phylum Chordata; class Actinopteri; order Atheriniformes; family Telmatherinidae; genus Telmatherina; species Telmatherina bonti. Next base: position 4,466,381 of record NC_136624.1, read on the forward strand.
GTTTTAGGTCTGAGTCCATCACTACGCCCAGATTTCTTGTCTGGTTGCTGGTTTTTTGGTCTGAGTCCATCACTACACCCAGATTTCTAGTCTGGTTGCTGGTTTTAGGTCTGAGTCCATCACTACACCCAGATTTCTAGTCTGGTTTCTGGTTTTAGGTCTGAGTCCATCACTACACCCAGATTTCTTGTCTGGTTTCTGGTTTTAGGTCTGAGTCCATCACTACACCCAGATTTCTAGTCTGGTTGCTGGTTTTAGGTCTGAGTCCATCACTACACCCAGATTTCTAGTCTGGTTTCTGGTTTTAGGTCTGAGTCCATCACCACACCCAGATTTTGGGCTTGGTTTCTGGTTTTTAGGTCTGAGTCCATCGCTACACCCAGATTTCTAGTCTGGTTTCTGGTTTTTAGGTCTGAGTCCATCACCACACCCAGATTTTGGGCTTGGTTTCTGGTTTTTAGGTCTGAGTCCATCACTACACCCAGATTTTGGGCTTGGTTTCTGGTTTTTAGGTCTGAGTCCATCACTACACCCAGATTTTGGGCTTGGTTTCTGGTTTTTAGGTCTGAGTCCATCGCTACACCCAGACTTATGGTCCGGTTTCTGGTTTTTTGGTCTGAATCCGTTGCTACACCCAGATTTCTAGTCTGGTTGCTGGTGTTTTGGTATGAGTCCATCACTACACCCAGATTTCTAGTCCGGTTTCTGGTTTTAGGTCTGAGTCCATCACAACACCCAGATTTCTAGTCTGGTTTCTGGTTTTAGGTCTGAGTCCATTGCTACACCCAGATTTCTAGTCTGGTTTCTGGTTTTTAGGTCTGAGTCCATCACCACACCCAGATTTTGGGCTTGGTTTCTGGTTTTTAGGTCTGAGTCCATCGCTACACCCAGATTTCTAGTCTGGTTTCTGGTTTTAGGTCTGAGTCCATCACTACACCCAGATTTCTAGTCTGGTTTCTGGTTTTTAGGTCTGAGTCCATCGCTACACCCAGATTTCTAGTCTGGTTTCTGGTTTTTAGGTCTGAGTCCATCACTACACCCAGATTTCTAGTCTGGTTTCTGGTTTTTAGGTCTGAGTCCATCACCACACCCAGATTTTGGGCTTGGTTTCTGGTTTTTAGGTCTGAGTCCATCGCTACACCCAGATTTCTAGTCTGGTTTCTGGTTTTAGGTCTGAGTCCATCACTACACCCAGATTTTGGGCTTGGTTTCTGGTTTTTAGGTCTGAGTCCATCGCTACACCCAGATTTCTAGTCTGGTTTCTGGTTTTAGGTCTGAGTCCATCACTACACCCAGATTTCTAGTCTGGTTTCTGGTTTTTTGATCTGAGTCCATCACTACACCCAGATTTCTAGTCTGGTTGCTGGTTTTTTGGTCTGAGTCCATCACTACACCCAGATTTCTAGTCCGGTTTCTGGTTTTAGGTCTGAGTCCATCACTACACCCAGATTTCTAGTCCGGTTTCTGGTTTTAGGTCTGAGTCCATCACTACACCCAGATTTCTAGTCTGGTTGCTGGTTTTTTGGTCTGAGTCCATCACTACACCCAGATTTCTAGTCTGGTTGCTGGTGTTTAGGTCTGAGTCCATCACTACACCCAGATTTCTAGTCTGGTTTCTGGTTTTTTGGTCTGAGTCCATCGCTACACCCAGATTTCTAGTCTGGTTTCTGGTTTTTTGGTCTGAGTCCATCACTACACCCAGATTTCTAGTCTGGTTTCTGGTTTTTTGGTCTGAGTCCATCGCTACACCCAGATTTCTAGTCTGGTTTCTGGTTTTTTGGTCTGAGTCCATCGCTACACCCAGATTTCTAGTCTGGTTTCTGGTTATTTGGTCTGAGTCCATCGCTACACCCAGATTTCTAGTATGGTTTCTGGTTTTTTGGTCTGAGTCCATCGCTACACCCAGATTTCTAGTCTGGTTTTTCATTTTAGGTCTGAGTCCATCACTACACCCAGATTTCTAGTCTGGTTTCTGGTTTTTTGGTCTGAGTCCATCGCTACACCCAGATTTCTAGTCTGGTTTCTGGTTTTTAGGTCTGAGTCCATCACTACACCCAGATTTCTAGTCTGGTTTCTGGTTTTAGGTCTGAGTCCATCACTACACCCAGATTTCTAGTCTGGTTTCTGGTTTTAGGTCTGAGTCCATCGCTACACCCAGATTTCTAGTCTGGTTTCTGGTTTTTAGGTCTGAGTCCATCGCTACACCCAGATTTCTAGTCTGGTTTCTGGTTTTAGGTCTGAGTCCATCGCTACACCCAGATTTCTAGTCTGGTTTCTGGTTTTAGGTCTGAGTCCATCGCTACACCCAGATTTCTAGTCTGGTTTCTGGTTTTTAGGTCTGAGTCCATCACTACACCCAGATTTCTAGTCTGGTTTCTGGTTTTTTGGTCTGAGTCCATCGCTACACCCAGATTTCTAGTCTGGTTTCTGGTTTTAGGTCTGAGTCCATCACTACACCCAGATTTCTAGTCTGGTTTCTGGTTTTAGGTCTGAGTCCATCGCTACACCCAGATTTCTAGTCTGGTTTCTGGTTTTTTGGTCTGAGTCCATCGCTACACCCAGATTTCTAGTCTGGTTTCTGGTTTTTAGGTCTGAGTCCATCACTACACCCAGATTTCTAGTCTGGTTTCTGGTTTTTAGGTCTGAGTCCATCGCTACACCCAGATTTCTAGTCTGGTTTCTGGTTTTAGGTCTGAGTCCATCACTACACCCAGATTTCTAGTCTGGTTTCTGGTTTTTTGGTCTGAGTCCATCGCTACACCCAGATTTCTAGTCTGGTTTCTGGTTTTTAGGTCTGAGTCCATCGCTACACCCAGATTTCTAGTCTGGCTTCTGGTTTTAGGTCTGAGTCCATCACTACACCCAGATTTCTAGTCTGGTTTCTGGTTTTTAGGTCTGAGTCCATCACTACACCCAGATTTTGGGCTTGGTTTCTGGTTTTTAGGTCTGAGTCCATCACTACACCCAGATTTTGGGCTTGGTTTCTGGTTTTTAGGTCTGAGTCCATCGCTACACCCAGACTTATGGTCCGGTTTCTGGTTTTTTGGTCTGAATCCGTTGCTACACCCAGATTTCTGGTCTGGTTGCTGGTTTTTTGGTATGAGTCCATCACTACACCCAGATTTCTAGTCTGGTTTCTGGTTTTAGGTCTGAGTCCATCACTACACCCAGATTTCTAGTCTGGTTGCTGGTTTTTTGGTCTGAGTCCATCACTACACCCAGATTTCTAGTCTGGTTTCTGGTTTTAGGTCTGAGTCCATCACTACACCCAGATTTCTAGTCTGGTTTCTGGTTTTAGGTCTGAGTCCATCACTACGCCCAGATTTCTAGTCTGGTTTCTGGTTTTTTGGTCTGAGTCCATCACTACACCCAGATTTCTAGTCTGGTTGCTGGTTTTTAGGTCTGAGTCCATCACTACACCCAGATTTCTAGTCTGGTTTCTGGTTTTTTGGTCTGAGTCCATCACTACACCCAGATTTCTAGTCTGGTTTCTGGTTTTTAGGTCTGAGTCCATCGCTACACCCAGATTTCTAGTCTGGTTTCTGGTTTTAGGTCTGAGTCCATCACTACACCCAGATTTCTAGTCTGGTTTCTGGTTTTAGGTCTGAGTCCATCGCTACACCCAGATTTCTAGTCTGGTTTCTGGTTTTTAGGTCTGAGTCCATCGCTACACCCAGATTTCTAGTCTGGTTTCTGGTTTTTAGGTCTGAGTCCATCACTACACCCAGATTTCTAGTCTGGTTTCTGGTTTTAGGTCTGAGTCCATCGCTACACCCAGATTTCTAGTCTGGTTTCTGGTTTTAGGTCTGAGTCCATCACTACACCCAGATTTCTAGTCTGGTTTCTGGTTTTAGGTCTGAGTCCATCACTACACCCAGATTTCTAGTCTGGTTTCTGGTTTTAGGTCTGAGTCCATCACTACGCCCAGATTTCTAGTCTGGTTTCTGGTTTTTTGGTCTGAGTCCATCACTACACCCAGATTTCTAGTCTGGTTGCTGGTTTTTAGGTCTGAGTCCATCACTACACCCAGATTTCTAGTCTGGTTTCTGGTTTTTTGGTCTGAGTCCATCACTACACCCAGATTTCTAGTCTGGTTTCTGGTTTTTAGGTCTGAGTCCATCGCTACACCCAGATTTCTAGTCTGGTTTCTGGTTTTAGGTCTGAGTCCATCACTACACCCAGATTTCTAGTCTGGTTTCTGGTTTTAGGTCTGAGTCCATCGCTACACCCAGATTTCTAGTCTGGTTTCTGGTTTTTAGGTCTGAGTCCATCGCTACACCCAGATTTCTAGTCTGGTTTCTGGTTTTTAGGTCTGAGTCCATCGCTACACCCAGATTTCTAGTCTGGTTTCTGGTTTTAGGTCTGAGTCCATCGCTACACCCAGATTTCTAGTCTGGTTTCTGGTTTTAGGTCTGAGTCCATCACTACACCCAGATTTCTAGTCTGGTTTCTGGTTTTTTGGTCTGAGTCCATCGCTACACCCAGATTTCTAGTCTGGTTTCTGGTTTTTAGGTCTGAGTCCATCACTACACCCAGATTTCTAGTCTGGTTTCTGGTTTTAGGTCTGAGTCCATCACTACACCCAGATTTCTAGTCTGGTTTCTGGTTTTAGGTCTGAGTCCATCGCTACACCCAGATTTCTAGTCTGGTTTCTGGTTTTTAGGTCTGAGTCCATCGCTACACCCAGATTTCTAGTCTGGTTTCTGGTTTTTTGGTCTGAGTCCATCGCTACACCCAGATTTCTAGTCTGGTTTCTGGTTTTAGGTCTGAGTCCATCACTACACCCAGATTTCTAGTCTGGTTTCTGGTTTTTTGGTCTGAGTCCATCGCTACACCCAGATTTCTAGTCTGGTTTCTGGTTTTTAGGTCTGAGTCCATCGCTACACCCAGATTTCTAGTCTGGTTTCTGGTTTTTAGGTCTGAGTCCATCGCTACACCCAGATTTCTAGTCTGGTTTCTGGTTTTAGGTCTGAGTCCATCGCTACACCCAGATTTCTAGTCTGGTTTCTGGTTTTAGGTCTGAGTCCATCGCTACACCCAGATTTCTAGTCTGGTTTCTGGTTTTAGGTCTGAGTCCATCGCTACACCCAGATTTCTAGTCTGGTTTCTGGTTTTTTGGTCTGAGTCCATCGCTACACCCAGATTTCTAGTCTGGTTTCTGGTTTTAGGTCTGAGTCCATCACTACACCCAGATTTCTAGTCTGGTTTCTGGTTTTAGGTCTGAGTCCATCGCTACACCCAGATTTCTAGTCTGGTTTCTGGTTTTAGGTCTGAGTCCATCACTACACCCAGATTTCTAGTCTGGTTTCTGGTTTTAGGTCTGAGTCCATCACTACACCCAGATTTCTAGTCTGGTTTCTGGTTCTTTGGTCTGAGTCCATCGCTACACCCAGATTTCTAGTCTGGTTTCTGGTTTTTAGGTCTGAGTCCATCGCTACACCCAGATTTCTAGTCTGGTTTCTGGTTTTTAGGTCTGAGTCCATCACTACACCCAGATTTCTAGTCTGGTTTCTGGTTTTAGGTCTGAGTCCATCACTACACCCAGATTTCTAGTCTGGTTTCTGGTTTTAGGTCTGAGTCCATCACTACACCCAGATTTCTAGTCTGGTTTCTGGTTCTTTGGTCTGAGTCCATCGCTACACCCAGATTTCTAGTCTGGTTTCTGGTTTTAGGTCTGAGTCCATCACTACACCCAGACTTCTGGCCTGGTTTCTGGTTTTAGGTCTGAGTCCATCGCTACACCCAGATTTCTAGTCTGGTTTCTGGTTTTTTGGTCTGAGTCCATCGCTACACCCAGATTTCTAGTCTGGTTTCTGGTTTTAGGTCTGAGTCCATCACTACACCAAGATTTCTAGTCTGGTTTCTGGTTTTTTGGTCTGAGTCCATCGCTACACCCAGATTTCTAGTCTGGTTTCTGGTTTTTAGGTCTGAGTCCATCGCTACACCCAGATTTCTAGTCTGGTTTCTGGTTTTAGGTCTGAGTCCATCACTACACCCAGATTTCTAGTCTGGTTTCTGGTTTTTAGGTCTGAGTCCATCACTACACCCAGATTTTGGGCTTGGTTTCTGGTTTTTAGGTCTGAGTCCATCACTACACCCAGATTTTGGGCTTGGATTCTGGTTTTTAGGTCTGAGTCCATCGCTACACCCAGACTTATGGTCCGGTTTCTGGTTTTTTGGTCTGAATCCGTTGCTACACCCAGATTTCTGGTCTGGTTGCTGGTTTTTTGGTATGAGTCCATCACTACACCCAGATTTCTAGTCTGGTTTCTGGTTTTAGGTCTGAGTCCATCACTACACCCAGATTTCTAGTCTGGTTGCTGGTTTTTTGGTCTGAGTCCATCACTACACCCAGATTTCTAGTCTGGTTTCTGGTTTTAGGTCTGAGTCCATCACTACACCCAGATTTCTAGTCTGGTTTCTGGTTTTAGGTCTGAGTCCATCACTACACCCAGATTTCTAGTCTGGTTGCTGGTTTTTTGGTCTGAGTCCATCACTACACCCAGATTTCTAGTCTGGTTGCTGGTTTTTAGGTCTGAGTCCATCACTACACCCAGATTTCTAGTCTGGTTTCTGGTTTTTTGGTCTGAGTCCATCACTACACCCAGATTTCTAGTCTGGTTTCTGGTTTTTTGGTCTGAGTCCATCGCTACACCCAGATTTCTAGTCTGGTTTCTGGTTTTAGGTCTGAGTCCATCACTACACCCAGATTTCTAGTCTGGTTTCTGGTTTTAGGTCTGAGTCCATCGCTACACCCAGATTTCTAGTCTGGTTTCTGGTTTTTAGGTCTGAGTCCATCGCTACACCCAGATTTCTAGTCTGGTTTCTGGTTTTTAGGTCTGAGTCCATCACTACACCCAGATTTCTAGTCTGGTTTCTGGTTTTTAGGTCTGAGTCCATCGCTACACCCAGATTTCTAGTCTGGTTTCTGGTTTTAGGTCTGAGTCCATCGCTACACCCAGATTTCTAGTCTGGTTTCTGGTTTTTTGGTCTGAGTCCATCGCTACACCCAGATTTCTAGTCTGGTTTCTGGTTTTAGGTCTGAGTCCATCACTACACCCAGATTTCTAGTCTGGTTTCTGGTTTTAGGTCTGAGTCCATCGCTACACCCAGATTTCTAGTCTGGTTTCTGGTTTTTTGGTCTGAGTCCATCGCTACACCCAGATTTCTAGTCTGGTTTCTGGTTTTAGGTCTGAGTCCATCGCTACACCCAGATTTCTAGTCTGGTTTCTGGTTTTTAGGTCTGAGTCCATCACTACACCCTGATTTCTAGTCTGGTTTCTGGTTTTAGGTCTGAGTCCATCACTACACCCAGATTTCTAGTCTGGTTTCTGGTTTTAGGTCTGAGTCCATCACTACACCCAGATTTCTAGTCTGGTTTCTGGTTTTTAGGTCTGAGTCCATCACTACACCCAGATTTCTAGTCTGGTTTCTGGTTTTAGGTCTGAGTCCATCGCTACACCCAGATTTCTAGTCTGGTTTCTGGTTTTAGGTCTGAGTCCATCACTACACCCAGATTTCTAGTCTGGTTTCTGGTTTTAGGTCTGAGTCCATCGCTACACCCAGATTTCTAGTCTGGTTTCTGGTTTTTTGGTCTGAGTCCATCGCTACACCCAGATTTCTAGTCTGGTTTCTGGTTTTAGGTCTGAGTCCATCACTACACCCAGATTTCTAGTCTGGTTTCTGGTTTTTTGGTCTGAGTCCATCGCTACACCCAGATTTCTAGTCTGGTTTCTGGTTTTTAGGTCTGAGTCCATCACTACACCCAGATTTCTAGTCTGGTTTCTGGTTTTAGGTCTGAGTCCATCACTACACCCAGATTTCTAGTCTGGTTTCTGGTTTTAGGTCTGAGTCCATCGCTACACCCAGATTTCTAGTCTGGTTTCTGGTTTTTAGGTCTGAGTCCATCGCTACACCCAGATTTCTAGTCTGGTTTCTGGTTTTAGGTCTGAGTCCATCGCTACACCCAGATTTCTAGTCTGGTTTCTGGTTTTAGGTCTGAGTCCATCGCTACACCCAGATTTCTAGTCTGGTTTCTGGTTTTTAGGTCTGAGTCCATCGCTACACCCAGATTTCTAGTCTGGTTTCTGGTTTTTTGGTCTGAGTCCATCGCTACACCCAGATTTCTAGTCTGGTTTCTGGTTTTAGGTCTGAGTCCATCACTACACCCAGATTTCTAGTCTGGTTTCTGGTTCTTTGGTCTGAGTCCATCGCTACACCCAGATTTCTAGTCTGGTTTCTGGTTTTTAGGTCTGAGTCCATCGCTACACCCAGATTTCTAGTCTGGTTTCTGGTTTTTAGGTCTGAGTCCATCACTACACCCAGATTTCTAGTCTGGTTTCTGGTTTTAGGTCTGAGTCCATCACTACACCCAGATTTCTAGTCTGGTTTCTGGTTTTAGGTCTGAGTCCATCACTACACCCAGATTTTGGGCTTGGTTTCTGGTTTTTAGGTCTGAGTCCATCACTACACCCAGATTTTGGGCTTGGATTCTGGTTTTTAGGTCTGAGTCCATCGCTACACCCAGACTTATGGTCCGGTTTCTGGTTTTTTGGTCTGAATCCGTTGCTACACCCAGATTTCTAGTCTGGTTTCTGGTTTTAGGTCTGAGTCCATCACTACACCCAGATTTCTAGTCTGGTTGCTGGTTTTTTGGTCTGAGTCCATCACTACACCCAGATTTCTAGTCTGGTTTCTGGTTTTAGGTCTGAGTCCATCACTACACCCAGATTTCTAGTCTGGTTTCTGGTTTTAGGTCTGAGTCCATCACTACACCAAGATTTCTAGTCTGGTTGCTGGTTTTTTGGTCTGAGTCCATCACTACACCGAGATTTCTAGTCTGGTTGCTGGTTTTTAGGTCTGAGTCCATCACTACACCCAGATTTCTAGTCTGGTTTCTGGTTTTTTGGTCTGAGTCCATCACTACACCCAGATTTCTAGTCTGGTTTCTGGTTTTTTGGTCTGAGTCCATCGCTACACCCAGATTTCTAGTCTGGTTTCTGGTTTTAGGTCTGAGTCCATCACTACACCCAGATTTCTAGTCTGGTTTCTGGTTTTAGGTCTGAGTCCATCGCTACACCCAGATTTCTAGTCTGGTTTCTGGTTTTTAGGTCTGAGTCCATCGCTACACCCAGATTTCTAGTCTGGTTTCTGGTTTTTAGGTCTGAGTCCATCACTACACCCAGATTTCTAGTCTGGTTTCTGGTTTTTAGGTCTGAGTCCATCGCTACACCCAGATTTCTAGTCTGGTTTCTGGTTTTAGGTCTGAGTCCATCGCTACACCCAGATTTCTAGTCTGGTTTCTGGTTTTTTGGTCTGAGTCCATCGCTACACCCAGATTTCTAGTCTGGTTTCTGGTTTTAGGTCTGAGTCCATCACTACACCCAGATTTCTAGTCTGGTTTCTGGTTTTAGGTCTGAGTCCATCGCTACACCCAGATTTCTAGTCTGGTTTCTGGTTTTTTGGTCTGAGTCCATCGCTACACCCAGATTTCTAGTCTGGTTTCTGGTTTTAGGTCTGAGTCCATCGCTACACCCAGATTTCTAGTCTGGTTTCTGGTTTTTAGGTCTGAGTCCATCACTACACCCAGATTTCTAGTCTGGTTTCTGGTTTTAGGTCTGAGTCCATCACTACACCCAGATTTCTAGTCTGGTTTCTGGTTTTAGGTCTGAGTCCATCACTACACCCAGATTTCTAGTCTGGTTTCTGGTTTTTAGGTCTGAGTCCATCACTACACCCAGATTTCTAGTCTGGTTTCTGGTTTTAGGTCTGAGTCCATCGCTACACCCAGATTTCTAGTCTGGTTTCTGGTTTTAGGTCTGAGTCCATCACTACACCCAGATTTCTAGTCTGGTTTCTGGTTTTAGGTCTGAGTCCATCGCTACACCCAGATTTCTAGTCTGGTTTCTGGTTTTTTGGTCTGAGTCCATCGCTACACCCAGATTTCTAGTCTGGTTTCTGGTTTTAGGTCTGAGTCCATCACTACACCCAGATTTCTAGTCTGGTTTCTGGTTTTTTGGTCTGAGTCCATCGCTACACCCAGATTTCTAGTCTGGTTTCTGGTTTTTAGGTCTGAGTCCATCACTACACCCAGATTTCTAGTCTGGTTTCTGGTTTTAGGTCTGAGTCCATCGCTACACCCAGATTTCTAGTCTGGTTTCTGGTTTTAGGTCTGAGTCCATCGCTACACCCAGATTTCTAGTCTGGTTTCTGGTTTTAGGTCTGAGTCCATCGCTACACCCAGATTTCTAGTCTGGTTTCTGGTTTTAGGTCTGAGTCCATCGCTACACCCAGATTTCTAGTCTGGTTTCTGGTTTTTAGGTCTGAGTCCATCGCTACACCCAGATTTCTAGTCTGGTTTCTGGTTTTTTGGTCTGAGTCCATCGCTACACCCAGATTTCTAGTCTGGTTTCTGGTTTTAGGTCTGAGTCCATCACTACACCCAGATTTCTAGTCTGGTTTCTGGTTTTAGGTCTGAGTCCATCACTACACCCAGATTTCTAGTCTGGTTTCTGGTTTTAGGTCTGAGTCCATCGCTACACCCAGATTTCTAGTCTGGTTTCTGGTTTTAGGTCTGAGTCCATCACTACACCCAGATTTCTAGTCTGGTTTCTGGTTTTAGGTCTGAGTCCATCACTACACCCAGATTTCTAGTCTGGTTTCTGGTTCTTTGGTCTGAGTCCATCGCTACACCCAGATTTCTAGTCTGGTTTCTGGTTTTTAGGTCTGAGTCCATCGCTACACCCAGATTTCTAGTCTGGTTTCTGGTTTTTAGGTCTGAGTCCATCACTACACCCAGATTTCTTGTCTGGTTTCTGGTTTTAGGTCTGAGTCCATCACTACACCCAGATTTCTAGTCTGGTTTCTGGTTTTAGGTCTGAGTCCATCACTACACCCAGATTTCTAGTCTGGTTTCTGGTTCTTTGGTCTGAGTCCATCGCTACACCCAGATTTCTAGTCTGGTTTCTGGTTTTAGGTCTGAGTCCATCACTACACCCAGACTTCTGGCCTGGTTTCTGGTTTTAGGTCTGAGTCCATCGCTACACCCAGATTTCTAGTCTGGTTTCTGGTTTTTTGGTCTGAGTCCATCGCTACACCCAGATTTCTAGTCTGGTTTCTGGTTTTAGGTCTGAGTCCATCACTACACCCAGATTTCTAGTCTGGTTTCTGGTTTTTTGGTCTGAGTCCATCGCTACACCCAGATTTCTAGTCTGGTTTCTGGTTTTTAGGTCTGAGTCCATCGCTACACCCAGATTTCTAGTCTGGTTTCTGGTTTTTTGGTCTGAGTCCATCGCTACACCCAGATTTCTAGTCTGGTTTCTGGTTTTAGGTCTGAGTCCATCACTACACCCAGATTTCTAGTCTGGTTTCTGGTTTTTTGGTCTGAGTCCATCGCTACACCCAGATTTCTAGTCTGGTTTCTGGTTTTTAGGTCTGAGTCCATCACTACACCCAGATTTCTAGTCTGGTTTCTGGTTTTAGGTCTGAGTCCATCACTACACCCAGATTTCTAGTCTGGTTTCTGGTTTTAGGTCTGAGTCCATCGCTACACCCAGATTTCTAGTCTGGTTTCTGGTTTTTAGGTCTGAGTCCATCGCTACACCCAGATTTCTAGTCTGGTTTCTGGTTTTAGGTCTGAGTCCATCGCTACACCCAGATTTCTAGTCTGGTTTCTGGTTTTAGGTCTGAGTCCATCGCTACACCCAGATTTCTAGTCTGGTTTCTGGTTTTTCGGTCTGAGTCCATCGCTACACCCAGATTTCTAGTCTGGTTTCTGGTTTTTTGGTCTGAGTCCATCGCTACACCCAGATTTCTAGTCTGGTTTCTGGTTTTAGGTCTGAGTCCATCACTACACCCAGATTTCTAGTCTGGTTTCTGGTTTTAGGTCTGAGTCCATCACTACACCCAGATTTCTAGTCTGGTTTCTGGTTTTAGGTCTGAGTCCATCGCTACACCCAGATTTCTAGTCTGGTTTCTGGTTTTAGGTCTGAGTCCATCACTACACCCAGATTTCTAGTCTGGTTTCTGGTTTTAGGTCTGAGTCCATCACTACACCCAGATTTCTAGTCTGGTTTCTGGTTCTTTGGTCTGAGTCCATCGCTACACCCAGATTTCTAGTCTGGTTTCTGGTTTTTAGGTCTGAGTCCATCGCTACACCCAGATTTCTAGTCTGGTTTCTGGTTTTTAGGTCTGAGTCCATCACTACACCCAGATTTCTAGTCTGGTTTCTGGTTTTAGGTCTGAGTCCATCACTACACCCAGATTTCTAGTCTGGTTTCTGGTTTTAGGTCTGAGTCCATCACTACACCCAGATTTCTAGTCTGGTTTCTGGTTCTTTGGTCTGAGTCCATCGCTACACCCAGATTTCTAGTCTGGTTTCTGGTTTTAGGTCTGAGTCCATCACTACACCCAGACTTCTGGCCTGGTTTCTGGTTTTAGGTCTGAGTCCATCGCTACACCCAGATTTCTAGTCTGGTTTCTGGTTTTTTGGTCTGAGTCCATCGCTACACCCAGATTTCTAGTCTGGTTTCTGGTTTTAGGTCTGAGTCCATCACTACACCCAGATTTCTAGTCTGGTTTCTGGTTTTTTGGTCTGAGTCCATCGCTACACCCAGATTTCTAGTCTGGTTTCTGGTTTTTAGGTCTGAGTCCATCGCTACACCCAGATTTCTAGTCTGGTTTCTGGTTTTAGGTCTGAGTCCATCACTACACCCAGATTTCTAGTCTGGTTTCTGGTTTTTAGGTCTGAGTCCATCACTACACCCAGATTTTGGGCTTGGTTTCTGGTTTTTAGGTCTGAGTCCATCACTACACCCAGATTTTGGGCTTGGATTCTGGTTTTTAGGTCTGAGTCCATCGCTACACCCAGACTTATGGTCCGGTTTCTGGTTTTTTGGTCTGAATCCGTTGCTACACCCAGATTTCTGGTCTGGTTGCTGGTTTTTTGGTATGAGTCCATCACTACACCCAGATTTCTAGTCTGGTTTCTGGTTTTAGGTCTGAGTCCATCACTACACCCAGATTTCTAGTCTGGTTGCTGGTTTTTTGGTCTGAGTCCATCACTACACCCAGATTTCTAGTCTGGTTTCTGGTTTTAGGTCTGAGTCCATCACTACACCCAGATTTCTAGTCTGGTTTCTGGTTTTAGGTCTGAGTCCATCACTACACCCAGATTTCTAGTCTGGTTGCTGGTTTTTTGGTCTGAGTCCATCACTACACCCAGATTTCTAGTCTGGTTGCTGGTTTTTAGGTCTGAGTCCATCACTACACCCAGATTTCTAGTCTGGTTTCTGGTTTTTTGGTCTGAGTCCATCACTACACCCAGATTTCTAGTCTGGTTTCTGGTTTTTTGGTCTGAGTCCATCGCTACACCCAGATTTCTAGTCTGGTTTCTGGTTTTAGGTCTGAGTCCATCACTACACCCAGATTTCTAGTCTGGTTTCTGGTTTTAGGTCTGAGTCCATCGCTACACCCAGATTTTGGGCTTGGATTCTGGTTTTTAGGTCTGAGTCCATCGCTACACCCAGACTTATGGTCCGGTTTCTGGTTTTTTGGTCTGAATCCGTTGCTACACCCAGATTTCTGGTCTGGTTGCTGGTTTTTTGGTATGAGTCCATCACTACACCCAGATTTCTAGTCTGGTTTCTGGTTTTAGGTCTGAGTCCATCACTACACCCAGATTTCTAGTCTGGTTGCTGGTTTTTTGGTCTGAGTCCATCACTACACCCAGATTTCTAGTCTGGTTTCTGGTTTTAGGTCTGAGTCCATCACTACACCCAGATTTCTAGTCTGGTTTCTGGTTTTAGGTCTGAGTCCATCACTACACCCAGATTTCTAGTCTGGTTGCTGGTTTTTTGGTCTGAGTCCATCACTACACCCAGATTTCTAGTCTGGTTGCTGGTTTTTAGGTCTGAGTCCATCACTACACCCAGATTTCTAGTCTGGTTTCTGGTTTTTTGGTCTGAGTCCATCACTACACCCAGATTTCTAGTCTGGTTTCTGGTTTTTTGGTCTGAGTCCATCGCTACACCCAGATTTCTAGTCTGGTTTCTGGTTTTAGGTCTGAGTCCATCACTACACCCAGATTTCTAGTCTGGTTTCTGGTTTTAGGTCTGAGTCCATCGCTACACCCAGATTTCTAGTCTGGTTTCTGGTTTTTTGGTCTGAGTCCATCGCTACACCCAGATTTCTAGTCTGGTTTCTGGTTTTTAGGTCTGAGTCCATCGCTACACCCAGATTTCTAGTCTGGTTTCTGGTTTTAGGTCTGAGTCCATCACTACACCCAGATTTCTAGTCTGGTTTCTGGTTTTAGGTCTGAGTCCATCACTACACCCAGATTTCTAGTCTGGTTTCTGGTTTTAGGTCTGAGTCCATCGCTACACCCAGATTTCTAGTCTGGTTTCTGGTTTTAGGTCTGAGTCCATCACTACACCCAGATTTCTAGTCTGGTTTCTAGTTTTTAGGTCTGAGTCCATCACTACACCCAGATTTTGGGCTTGGTTTCTGGTTTTTAGGTCTGAGTCCATCACTACACCCAGATTTTGGGCTTGGATTCTGGTTTTTAGGTCTGAGTCCATCGCTACACCCAGACTTATGGTCCGGTTTCTGGTTTTTTGGTCTGAATCCGTTGCTACACCCAGATTTCTGGTCTGGTTGCTGGTTTTTTGGTATGAGTCCATCACTACACCCAGATTTCTAGTCTGGTTTCTGGTTTTAGGTCTGAGTCCATCACTACACCCAGATTTCTAGTCTGGTTGCTGGTTTTTTGGTCTGAGTCCATCACTACACCCAGATTTCTAGTCTGGTTTCTGGTTTTAGGTCTGAGTCCATCACTACACCCAGATTTCTAGTCTGGTTTCTGGTTTTAGGTCTGAGTCCATCACTACACCCAGATTTCTAGTCTGGTTGCTGGTTTTTTGGTCTGAGTCCATCACTACACCCAGATTTCTAGTCTGGTTGCTGGTTTTTAGGTCTGAGTCCATCACTACACCCAGATTTCTAGTCTGGTTTCTGGTTTTTTGGTCTGAGTCCATCACTACACCCAGATTTCTAGTCTGGTTTCTGGTTTTTTGGTCTGAGTCCATCGCTACACCCAGATTTCTAGTCTGGTTTCTGGTTTTAGGTCTGAGTCCATCACTACACCCAGATTTCTAGTCTGGTTTCTGGTTTTAGGTCTGAGTCCATCGCTACACCCAGATTTCTAGTCTGGTTTCTGGTTTTTAGGTCTGAGTCCATCGCTACACCCAGATTTCTAGTCTGGTTTCTGGTTTTTAGGTCTGAGTCCATCACTACACCCAGATTTCTAGTCTGGTTTCTGGTTTTAGGTCTGAGTCCATCGCTACACCCAGATTTCTAGTCTGGTTTCTGGTTTTTTGGTCTGAGTCCATCGCTACACCCAGATTTCTAGTCTGGTTTCTGGTTTTAGGTCTGAGTCCATCACTACACCCAGATTTCTAGTCTGGTTTCTGGTTTTAGGTCTGAGTCCATCGCTACACCCAGATTTCTAGTCTGGTTTCTGGTTTTTTGGTCTGAGTCCATCGCTACACCCAGATTTCTAGTCTGGTTTCTGGTTTTAGGTCTGAGTCCATCACTACACCCAGATTTCTAGTCTGGTTTCTGGTTTTAGGTCTGAGTCCATCACTACACCCAGATTTCTAGTCTGGTTTCTGGTTTTTAGGTCTGAGTCCATCACTACACCCAGATTTTGGGCTTGGTTTCTGGTTTTTAGGTCTGAGTCCATCACTACACCCAGATTTTGGGCTTGGTTTCTGGTTTTTAGGTCTGAGTCCATCGCTACACCCAGACTTATGGTCCGGTTTCTGGTTTTTTGGTCTGAATCCGTTGCTACACCCAGATTTCTGGTCTGGTTGCTGGTTTTTTGGTATGAGTCCATCACTACACCCAGATTTCTAGTCTGGTTTCTGGTTTTAGGTCTGAGTCCATCACTACACCCAGATTTCTAGTCTGGTTGCTGGTTTTTTGGTCTGAGTCCATCACTACACCCAGATTTCTAGTCTGGTTTCTGGTTTTAGGTCTGAGTCCATCACTACACCCAGATTTCTAGTCTGGTTTCTGGTTTTAGGTCTGAGTCCATCACTACACCCAGATTTCTAGTCTGGTTGCTGGTTTTTTGGTCTGAGTCCATCACTACACCCAGATTTCTAGTCTGGTTGCTGGTTTTTAGGTCTGAGTCCATCACTACACCCAGATTTCTAGTCTGGTTTCTGGTTTTTTGGTCTGAGTCCATCACTACACCCAGATTTCTAGTCTGGTTTCTGGTTTTTTGGTCTGAGTCCATCGCTACACCCAGATTTCTAGTCTGGTTTCTGGTTTTAGGTCTGAGTCCATCACTACACCCAGATTTCTAGTCTGGTTTCTGGTTTTAGGTCTGAGTCCATCGCTACACCCAGATTTCTAGTCTGGTTTCTGGTTTTTAGGTCTGAGTCCATCGCTACACCCAGATTTCTAGTCTGGTTTCTGGTTTTTAGGTCTGAGTCCATCACTACACCCAGATTTCTAGTCTGGTTTCTGGTTTTAGGTCTGAGTCCATCGCTACACCCAGATTTCTAGTCTGGTTTCTGGTTTTAGGTCTGAGTCCATCACTACACCCAGATTTCTAGTCTGGTTTCTGGTTTTTTGGTCTGAGTCCATCGCTACACCCAGATTTCTAGTCTGGTTTCTGGTTTTTAGGTCTGAGTCCATCACTACACCCAGATTTCTAGTCTGGTTTCTGGTTTTAGGTCTGAGTCCATCACTACACCCAGATTTCTAGTCTGGTTTCTGGTTTTAGGTCTGAGTCCATCGCTACACCCAGATTTCTAGTCTGGTTTCTGGTTTTTAGGTCTGAGTCCATCGCTACACCCAGATTTCTAGTCTGGTTTCTGGTTTTTAGGTCTGAGTCCATCGCTACACCCAGATTTCTAGTCTGGTTTCTGGTTTTAGGTCTGAGTCCATCGCTACACCCAGATTTCTAGTCTGGTTGCTGGTTTTTTGGTCTGAGTCCATCACTACACCCAGATTTCTAGTCTGGTTTCTGGTTTTAGGTCTGAGTCCATCACTACACCCAGATTTCTAGTCTGGTTTCTGGTTTTAGGTCTGAGTCCATCACTACACCCAGATTTCTAGTCTGGTTTCTGGTTTTAGGTCTGAGTCCATCGCTACACCCAGATTTCTAGTCTGGTTTCTGGTTTTTAGGTCTGAGTCCATCGCTACACCCAGATTTCTAGTCTGGTTTCTGGTTTTAGGTCTGAGTCCATCGCTACACCCAGATTTCTAGTCTGGTTTCTGGTTTTTAGGTCTGAGTCCATCGCTACACCCAGATTTCTAGTCTGGTTTCTGGTTTTTTGGTCTGAGTCCATCACTACACCCAGATTTCTAGTCTGGTTTCTGGTTTTAGGTCTGAGTCCATCGCTACACCCAGATTTCTAGTCTGGTTTCTGGTTTTTAGGTCTGAGTCCATCGCTACACCCAGATTTCTAGTCTGGTTTCTGGTTTTTAGGTCTGAGTCCATCACTACACCCAGATTTCTAGTCTGGTTTCTGGTTTTAGGTCTGAGTCCATCGCTACACCCAGATTTCTAGTCTGGTTTCTGGTTTTTTGGTCTGAGTCCATCGCTACACCCAGATTTCTAGTCTGGTTTCTGGTTTTAGGTCTGAGTCCATCACTACACCCAGATTTCTAGTCTGGTTTCTGGTTTTAGGTCTGAGTCCATCGCTACACCCAGATTCTAGTCTGGTTTCTGGTTTTTTGGTCTGAGTCCATCGCTACACCCAGATTTCTAGTCTGGTTTCTGGTTTTAGGTCTGAGTCCATCACTACACCCAGATTTCTAGTCTGGTTTCTGGTTTTAGGTCTGAGTCCATCACTACACCCAGATTTCTAGTCTGGTTTCTGGTTTTTTGGTCTGAGTCCATCACTACACCCAGATTTCTAGTCTGGTTTCTGGTTTTAGGTCTGAGTCCATCGCTACACCCAGATTTCTAGTCTGGTTTCTGGTTTTAGGTCTGAGTCCATCACTACACCCAGATTTCTAGTCTGGTTTCTGGTTTTAGGTCTGAGTCCATCGCTACACCCAGATTTCTAGTCTGGTTTCTGGTTTTAGGTCTGAGTCCATCACTACACCCAGATTTCTAGTCTGGTTTCTGGTTTTAGGTCTGAGTCCATCGCTACACCCAGATTTCTAGTCTGGTTTCTGGTTTTTAGGTCTGAGTCCATCGCTACACCCAGATTTCTAGTCTGGTTTCTGGTTTTTTGGTCTGAGTCCATCACTACACCCAGATTTCTAGTCTGGTTTCTGGTTTTAGGTCTGAGTCCATCGCTACACCCAGATTTCTAGTCTGGTTTCTGGTTTTTAGGTCTGAGTCCATCGCTACACCCAGATTTCTAGTCTGGTTTCTGGTTTTTAGGTCTGAGTCCATCACTACACCCAGATTTCTAGTCTGGTTTCTGGTTTTAGGTCTGAGTCCATCGCTACACCCAGATTTCTAGTCTGGTTTCTGGTTTTTTGGTCTGAGTCCATCGCTACACCCAGATTTCTAGTCTGGTTTCTGGTTTTAGGTCTGAGTCCATCACTACACCCAGATTTCTAGTCTGGTTTCTGGTTTTAGGTCTGAGTCCATCGCTACACCCAGATTTCTAGTCTGGTTTCTGGTTTTTTGGTCTGAGTCCATCGCTACACCCAGATTTCTAGTCTGGTTTCTGGTTTTAGGTCTGAGTCCATCACTACACCCAGATTTCTAGTCTGGTTTCTGGTTTTAGGTCTGAGTCCATCACTACACCCAGATTTCTAGTCTGGTTTCTGGTTTTTTGGTCTGAGTCCATCACTACACCCAGATTTCTAGTCTGGTTTCTGGTTTTAGGTCTGAGTCCATCGCTACACCCAGATTTCTAGTCTGGTTTCTGGTTTTAGGTCTGAGTCCATCACTACACCCAGATTTCTAGTCTGGTTTCTGGTTTTAGGTCTGAGTCCATCGCTACACCCAGATTTCTAGTCTGGTTTCTGGTTTTAGGTCTGAGTCCATCACTACACCCAGATTTCTAGTCTGGTTTCTGGTTTTTAGGTCTGAGTCCATCACTACACCCAGATTTTGGGCTTGGTTTCTGGTTTTTAGGTCTGAGTCCATCACTACACCCAGATTTTGGGCTTGGTTTCTGGTTTTTAGGTCTGAGTCCATCGCTACACCCAGACTTATGGTCCGGTTTCTGGTTTTTTGGTCTGAATCCGTTGCTACACCCAGATTTCTGGTCTGGTTGCTGGTTTTTTTGGTATGAGTCCATCACTACACCCAGATTTGTAGTCTGGTTTCTGGTTTTAGGTCTGAGTCCATCACTACACCCAGATTTCTAGTCTGGTTGCTGGTTTTTTGGTCTGAGTCCATCACTACACCCAGATTTCTAGTCTGGTTTCTGGTTTTAGGTCTGAGTCCATCACTACACCCAGATTTCTAGTCTGGTTTCTGGTTTTAGGTCTGAGTCCATCACTACACCCAGATTTCTAGTCTGGTTGCTGGTTTTTTGGTCTTAGTCCATCACTACACCCAGATTTCTAGTCTGGTTGCTGGTTTTTAGGTCTGAGTCCATCACTACACCCAGATTTCTAGTCTGGTTTCTGGTTTTTTGGTCTGAGTCCATCACTACACCCAGATTTCTAGTCTGGTTTCTGGTTTTTTGGTCTGAGTCCATCGCTACACCCAGATTTCTAGTCTGGTTTCTGGTTTTAGGTCTGAGTCCATCACTACACCCAGATTTCTAGTCTGGTTTCTGGTTTTAGGTCTGAGTCCATCGCTACACCCAGATTTCTAGTCTGGTTTCTGGTTTTTAGGTCTGAGTCCATCGCTACACCCAGATTTCTAGTCTGGTTTCTGGTTTTTAGGTCTGAGTCCATCACTACACCCAGATTTCTAGTCTGGTTTCTGGTTTTAGGTCTGAGTCCATCGCTACACCCAGATTTCTAGTCTGGTTTCTGGTTTTTTGGTCTGAGTCCATCGCTACACCCAGATTTCTAGTCTGGTTTCTGGTTTTTAGGTCTGAGTCCATCGCTACACCCAGATTTCTAGTCTGGTTTCTGGTTTTTAGGTCTGAGTCCATCACTACACCCAGATTTCTAGTCTGGTTTCTGGTTTTAGGTCTGAGTCCATCGCTACACCCAGATTTCTAGTCTGGTTTCTGGTTTTTTGGTCTGAGTCCATCGCTACACCCAGATTTCTAGTCTGGTTTCTGGTTTTAGGTCTGAGTCCATCACTACACCCAGATTTCTAGTCTGGTTTCTGGTTTTAGGTCTGAGTCCATCGCTACACCCAGATTTCTAGTCTGGTTTCTGGTTTTTTGGTCTGAGTCCATCGCTACACCCAGATTTCTAGTCTGGTTTCTGGTTTTAGGTCTGAGTCCATCACTACACCCAGATTTCTAGTCTGGTTTCTGGTTTTTTGGTCTGAGTCCATCACTACACCCAGATTTCTAGTCTGGTTTCTGGTTTTAGGTCTGAGTCCATCGCTACACCCAGATTTCTAGTCTGGTTTCTGGTTTTAGGTCTGAGTCCATCACTACACCCAGATTTCTAGTCTGGTTTCTGGTTTTAGGTCTGAGTCCATCGCTACACCCAGATTTCTAGTCTGGTTTCTGGTTTTAGGTCTGAGTCCATCACTACACCCAGATTTCTAGTCTGGTTTCTGGTTTTTAGGTCTGAGTCCATCACTACACCCAGATTTTGGGCTTGGTTTCTGGTTTTTAGGTCTGAGTCCATCACTACACCCAGATTTTGGGCTTGGTTTC
The DNA here is from genome assembly GCF_933228915.1 of Telmatherina bonti. Lineage (NCBI taxonomy): Eukaryota > Metazoa > Chordata > Actinopteri > Atheriniformes > Telmatherinidae > Telmatherina > Telmatherina bonti. The sequence continues at coordinate 4,487,149 of NC_136624.1, forward strand.
TGGTTTTTAGGTCTGAGTCCATCGCTACACCCAGACTTATGGTCCGGTTTCTGGTTTTTTGGTCTGAATCCGTTGCTACACCCAGATTTCTGGTCTGGTTGCTGGTTTTTTGGTATGAGTCCATCACTACACCCAGATTTGTAGTCTGGTTTCTGGTTTTAGGTCTGAGTCCATCACTACACCCAGATTTCTAGTCTGGTTGCTGGTTTTTTGGTCTGAGTCCATCACTACACCCAGATTTCTAGTCTGGTTTCTGGTTTTAGGTCTGAGTCCATCACTACACCCAGATTTCTAGTCTGGTTTCTGGTTTTAGGTCTGAGTCCATCACTACACCCAGATTTCTAGTCTGGTTGCTGGTTTTTTGGTCTGAGTCCATCACTACACCCAGATTTCTAGTCTGGTTGCTGGTTTTTAGGTCTGAGTCCATCACTACACCCAGATTTCTAGTCTGGTTTCTGGTTTTTTGGTCTGAGTCCATCACTACACCCAGATTTCTAGTCTGGTTTCTGGTTTTTTGGTCTGAGTCCATCGCTACACCCAGATTTCTAGTCTGGTTTCTGGTTTTAGGTCTGAGTCCATCACTACACCCAGATTTCTAGTCTGGTTTCTGGTTTTAGGTCTGAGTCCATCGCTACACCCAGATTTCTAGTCTGGTTTCTGGTTTTTAGGTCTGAGTCCATCGCTACACCCAGATTTCTAGTCTGGTTTCTGGTTTTTAGGTCTGAGTCCATCACTACACCCAGATTTCTAGTCTGGTTTCTGGTTTTAGGTCTGAGTCCATCGCTACACCCAGATTTCTAGTCTGGTTTCTGGTTTTTTGGTCTGAGTCCATCGCTACACCCAGATTTCTAGTCTGGTTTCTGGTTTTAGGTCTGAGTCCATCACTACACCCAGATTTCTAGTCTGGTTTCTGGTTTTAGGTCTGAGTCCATCGCTACACCCAGATTTCTAGTCTGGTTTCTGGTTTTTTGGTCTGAGTCCATCGCTACACCCAGATTTCTAGTCTGGTTTCTGGTTTTAGGTCTGAGTCCATCACTACACCCAGATTTCTAGTCTGGTTTCTGGTTTTAGGTCTGAGTCCATCACTACACCCAGATTTCTAGTCTGGTTTCTGGTTTTTAGGTCTGAGTCCATCACTACACCCAGATTTTGGGCTTGGTTTCTGGTTTTTAGGTCTGAGTCCATCACTACACCCAGATTTTGGGCTTGGTTTCTGGTTTTTAGGTCTGAGTCCATCGCTACACCCAGACTTATGGTCCGGTTTCTGGTTTTTTGGTCTGAATCCGTTGCTACACCCAGATTTCTGGTCTGGTTGCTGGTTTTTTGGTATGAGTCCATCACTACACCCAGATTTCTAGTCTGGTTTCTGGTTTTAGGTCTGAGTCCATCACTACACCCAGATTTCTAGTCTGGTTGCTGGTTTTTTGGTCTGAGTCCATCACTACACCCAGATTTCTAGTCTGGTTTCTGGTTTTAGGTCTGAGTCCATCACTACACCCAGATTTCTAGTCTGGTTTCTGGTTTTAGGTCTGAGTCCATCACTACACCCAGATTTCTAGTCTGGTTGCTGGTTTTTTGGTCTGAGTCCATCACTACACCCAGATTTCTAGTCTGGTTGCTGGTTTTTAGGTCTGAGTCCATCACTACACTCAGATTTCTAGTCTGGTTTCTGGTTTTTTGGTCTGAGTCCATCACTACACCCAGATTTCTAGTCTGGTTTCTGGTTTTTTGGTCTGAGTCCATCGCTACACCCAGATTTCTAGTCTGGTTTCTGGTTTTAGGTCTGAGTCCATCACTACACCCAGATTTCTAGTCTGGTTTCTGGTTTTAGGTCTGAGTCCATCGCTACACCCAGATTTCTAGTCTGGTTTCTGGTTTTTAGGTCTGAGTCCATCGCTACACCCAGATTTCTAGTCTGGTTTCTGGTTTTTAGGTCTGAGTCCATCACTACACCCAGATTTCTAGTCTGGTTTCTGGTTTTAGGTCTGAGTCCATCGCTACACCCAGATTTCTAGTCTGGTTTCTGGTTTTAGGTCTGAGTCCATCACTACACCCAGATTTCTAGTCTGGTTTCTGGTTTTTTGGTCTGAGTCCATCGCTACACCCAGATTTCTAGTCTGGTTTCTGGTTTTTAGGTCTGAGTCCATCACTACACCCAGATTTCTAGTCTGGTTTCTGGTTTTAGGTCTGAGTCCATCACTACACCCAGATTTCTAGTCTGGTTTCTGGTTTTAGGTCTGAGTCCATCGCTACACCCAGATTTCTAGTCTGGTTTCTGGTTTTTAGGTCTGAGTCCATCGCTACACCCAGATTTCTAGTCTGGTTTCTGGTTTTTAGGTCTGAGTCCATCGCTACACCCAGATTTCTAGTCTGGTTTCTGGTTTTAGGTCTGAGTCCATCGCTACACCCAGATTTCTAGTCTGGTTGCTGGTTTTTTGGTCTGAGTCCATCACTACACCCAGATTTCTAGTCTGGTTTCTGGTTTTAGGTCTGAGTCCATCACTACACCCAGATTTCTAGTCTGGTTTCTGGTTTTAGGTCTGAGTCCATCACTACACCCAGATTTCTAGTCTGGTTTCTGGTTTTAGGTCTGAGTCCATCGCTACACCCAGATTTCTAGTCTGGTTTCTGGTTTTTAGGTCTGAGTCCATCGCTACACCCAGATTTCTAGTCTGGTTTCTGGTTTTAGGTCTGAGTCCATCGCTACACCCAGATTTCTAGTCTGGTTTCTGGTTTTTAGGTCTGAGTCCATCGCTACACCCAGATTTCTAGTCTGGTTTCTGGTTTTTTGGTCTGAGTCCATCACTACACCCAGATTTCTAGTCTGGTTTCTGGTTTTAGGTCTGAGTCCATCACTACACCCAGATTTCTAGTCTGGTTTCTGGTTTTAGGTCTGAGTCCATCACTACACCCAGATTTCTAGTCTGGTTTCTGGTTTTAGGTCTGAGTCCATCGCTACACCCAGATTTCTAGTCTGGTTTCTGGTTTTAGGTCTGAGTCCATCGCTACACCCAGATTTCTAGTCTGGTTTCTGGTTTTAGGTCTGAGTCCATCGCTACACCCAGATTTCTAGTCTGGTTTCTGGTTTTAGGTCTGAGTCCATCGCTACACCCAGATTTCTAGTCTGGTTGCTGGTTTTTTGGTCTGAGTCCATCACTACACCCAGATTTCTAGTCTGGTTTCTGGTTTTAGGTCTGAGTCCATCACTACACCCAGATTTCTAGTCTGGTTTCTGGTTTTAGGTCTGAGTCCATCGCTACACCCAGATTTCTAGTCTGGTTGCTGGTTTTTTGGTCTGAGTCCATCACTACACCCAGATTTCTAGTCTGGTTTCTGGTTTTAGGTCTGAGTCCATCGCTACACCCAGATTTCTAGTCTGGTTTCTGGTTTTAGGTCTGAGTCCATCGCTACACCCAGATTTCTAGTCTGGTTTCTGGTTTTAGGTCTGAGTCCATCACTACACCCAGATTTCTAGTCTGGTTTCTGGTTTTTAGGTCTGAGTCCATCGCTACACCCAGATTTCTAGTCTGGTTTCTGGTTTTAGGTCTGAGTCCATCACTACACCCAGATTTCTAGTCTGGTTTCTGGTTCTTTGGTCTGAGTCCATCGCTACACCCAGATTTCTAGTCTGGTTTCTGGTTTTAGGTCTGAGTCCATCACTACACCCAGACTTCTGGCCTGGTTGGTTATGGGAAGAGTAAGAATTACTTGCAGGACTCTGCTGACATTTGGGAATATGTTAGTGGTTGCAGCTGCCCAATTCCTCCGTACATAATGGAAAGTTGTGTTTCTGCACAGTTGCTCAGAAAACACTGTCAATTCTGCATTCCTGGAAGGAAGTTAGCATAGTCAAAATCAGGATTATTATTAAAATGAAGCGGTTTTTATTTACACACACATACACAATTGATTGGGTGAAGCCTCCTCTCTCTGGTCTCTCGTGATGTCCCAGCTTGTGTTGCCTTGTGTCTGCATGAGGTCATTAGTTAGCTAAATCTAAATAACACTGTGGCTCGTCTCTATACCGATCATAACTGTCTTTCACTCCCTCGATCAGATCGATGCATCCAGAGATGGACGGATTCAGGCTTTGTAGTCCCTTTGTTGAAAAATAACTCATTTCAGATAATTTATCAAATGTGATAAGCAAAATATGAGCTCCTTTGTATCTGCTGGAGCAGGGACGGGTCTTCCAGTTTTGTTTGACCACTGCTTTCAGCATACTCAGTATTTTGTCCACTGAGCTCCAAAGCTCCACAGTCTGCTCAAGTTCCAGAGATATCCACCCTGGGCACATTTATTCCTGCAACTCAATACTTTTCATGTATTTTCATGAATCTAGGAGTATTTCTTGCTGCACTGAGAACAATGTTTAACGTGTGTGACTTAGTCTGTAGTCTGTACATCTTCCTTGTGGTCCAACATGACCGAAGCCCCTCAAAACCAAAGCCGACACACAGAGGTGGTCGAGACTATGGGGTTGGGGGAACTTCAATATCTTGTCTGATTTTCCACATTCACTCAGGTCAGTTGTGTCTGAGAAGCCGACTGTGTGTTCCTTTATTTTCCCAGCATGGACGTATTTGATACAAAGAGTGAACAATCTTTACACTCATCTGCCATGATAGCAGAGTATGTACCTGGTTTTTCACCAGTAAGAGGCAGCAGACTACAGCAACTCATTTTGTGTCTCAGAGTTCATCATGCTGCATTTTTGGGCTGTTGCTTAAGACAAGCTTTGATCTCTGGATCATATTTACAGATTAATTCTAATAATTGTAAAAAGTTACCCCCCTCGAGATCTTCGGTTACCCTGTGCCTTCGTAGACCCATTGTGCCACAATCAAGACCACTTTGATATGCTTCCTATTCTTTCAATCAAAGCATTTTCTCGTACATGTGGGTTCATCTGGTCCACAGCACGCCCTTCTCCTGGTGTCTGGGTTTCCTTGTTAGGCTGCAAACCTGCCCAAAGCTCTGCAGGAGAGCTCACTACTTTCATGTCTCTACAATCAATCGCGACTTCACTTCCAGCTACTGTATCCTCGTACACGTGCCCTCAGCTTCTGGGCTGAGAAAACCTCAGTACATTTTACAGAAACGTGCGACCCTGCTTCCACTGTATTCCACACATGTGAATTTGAGTCTGGCCCTTTTCAAACCGAACTTTATCAGCTTACTTTGAGACATGGATAACTAGATCGGTTCTTCGGTTATTTGGTGGTGTTTGCTTGGCTGACTGGTGTTGCGTTTGCAGTACCAGCATCAACTTGCCTAATCCAAATGATCTGTTTCTGTTGTAGAGTTGTTCTGACAGAAAAATAAACAGAAAAAAAAGATTAAACTTTATTCAACTTATTTTTCCACTAACTCTTTTCTTGGGTTTGTTTTGAATGTTTCAGACATTTTCAATGGGTTGATTAAAAAATATTATGGAAAATAATGGCCATGGGGAGTTTAAAACACCTCTCGGTGGAGCAGACCCTGGGCCAGGGCAGTGTTTATTGATAGCATCTGCAGGTTTTCACATGTTGCGGCTGTATGAAAATAATGTTGAGAAAGCTATTTCTCGATCTGTTGCTGCTATATTTATTTATTCATTATTATATTCATTATGCTTCATTCTTCTCATCTCATTGATATATTATTTTCTATAATGAAGACGGGACGGGTCTATAAAACTTCTCAGCCCAGGGGCCCAACAGTCAGGGCCCAACGCGGGGCCCTGAAGACCACGATGACAAGAGAAACAAACACCAAATCCACTTTCTTTTCACCTGAATGATCCAGCAGAGCTCAATAGGAAATCTCTTTTCCTTCTATGCTAAATTACCTGTGTGGAGACACTCCTATATTAAACATGTTGACAGGAAGTAGCGAGGTCTGTGAGGCGGATCCGATGGAATAGCACATCTCAACGGCACTTCCTCTCTGATTCATTGACAATTCCCCACATAGCTCCACATGCTCTATTTTAACTTGTATTTGGGAGATGTAGTAGTTTAACTCATCACAAGTGTTGTTTTCCTCACTGTCTAACATCATTTATGGCTTTTTCTCTGTTTCACACGAACCAGAAATGAAAATAACTCCATTTTACAGCAAGTCACATACAGCTGCCTTTTATCCAAGAAAGTGTCAGCAGCTACACTGACAGATGCTAGCTGTTCCTCAGGAAAAACTGGAGCGTTTAGCTGCTAATGAGCAACACTTTAATTGGACCCACAGCTTGTTTATACAACACCCACATGCATGACTCTAAATGTCACTGAGTGTCTCTAACTGCAGATGTGTACATCACGTCGGTGTGTTGCTCTGCTGAAAGCTGTTAGGAAGTAGCAAGACCTCCGTCCCACGGCTAAATGTCCGCGGAGCTTCCCACCAGCTCGGCTGCTTGCTAAGTGAAGTGGAAGCACATTTAACAATGTTTTAGTTTTTTAAATAAAGGAGCAAAATGTTGTTAAACGACTTTTTACAACCAAACATAAAAGCAAGCGAAGGTAATGGATGAATGGGTATTGCTCTGTGTGCGTGTGATGTTAAAGTAGACGGGACCATGAGGATGATGCTTCAACATGGCCGGTGACAGAGTGGGCAGACGATGTACTGATGACAACTTAAATACGTTCACTGCCTAGTAGTTAAATGCATTGTTTGTCTGTAAATTTGCTCTGAAAAATCCTGATTAAGACACAATTAAGAAGCAGGTTAGAAAATGTTATACTTTCCTGGATAAGTGTGTTTTTTTCAAGGTTCCATTTCTTTCTTGATGTTAATGCTGGGGTTCTACCTCCTCCTTTTCACCCACACTGCCTCCATGTCTCCATCAAAGCAGCGACCGGTAGAGCCAGAAAGGCATGCAACCCTGCACTAATGGCCTGCAAACAGCTCCGTGTTGATTCACTAAGAAGTGAGGAGATGCCCCCAAAACACAGCTTGAAAACCAACAGCCTCCCAAAGACACAAATGCAAACAGAAATGTGACAGATGCATGCCTGAAGATTTACAGGTAGACTAGTCAAGACTCTAAATAAATATTAATATCAATAAAAACAATGCTATATAACAAAGAGTTAAGCAAAAAATAAATGTAGAAGGAAAATCGAGGTATTAATACAGGGTGAAAAATAAAGGAGGGATAGAAAATTCTATTTATCAAACAAATAAATACTGCTGAAATGAAACTACCACTAAATCTCATACATTACTTCATAAAAAATATTTGTTTTGTGTGCAGTTTATTGGCACAATAATTGATTTATTGGTTGCATTTCAGCAGTTTTGCTCCTGCATCCATCAGCGACTTAAAAAGGATGGAGATGGACAGGATGGAGGGGATTTGCTTCTCAACCTGCAGGAAGGAAAAAGAGATGAAAATGAACTCTTGGTGGAAATGGACGTGGACTTGTAGAGCGCTTTTCCAGGAGCTTCCCTCTACATGTCACCGATTTACACACACCCCTACCCCGATAGGCACACCGGGGGGGAATGCAGGGTTCAGTGTCTTGCCCAAGGCCTCAGAGTCAGGGGAAACCTGAAATCAATCCTCCAACTTTCTGGTTGGAAGACAGCCCCCCTTCAGCCACTACATCACATGTCCTGATGTGCTCATGGCTGCAGGCTGAGGCGCAGCATGACCCGGACGCACCACAAGCTCATTTGGAGAGAGGTGTGAATAAACAGAAGCCTGAAAAGCTCCATTAACTGAAGAACGGGCCGAAATCCTGCTGCTTACTAACAATGATCCTACAGGCTACAAAACGATTCGAGTCGCTCTTTTACATGCCGCTGCTGCATTTTGCCAAATAAATAATAACAGATGAATGTTGCCGCTTTGCATTGCTTTGAATTTTCCCACCTGCTGAAGACAAAATGGCTCTTCATGTTTAGATATATTAAACCTTAAAACTGTAAGAGGTGGTACTTTTCCTTTATTTCTGTACTATAAGTAATATACAGTATATGACAGAACTAGATTCTGCAGTTGTGAAACATACTATGATCTCATAATAAAAACATGCACTTTACTACATCTGCCTGTGAAAAGGTTTCCAGAAACTAAAATGCTTATTTCTCCCACTTTCATTTAATTTCTGGGGGACACTGGTGCAGTAACAGTGTTGTGGTCCTGGCCGAGCTTTTTTCAGCCAGCAAGGCGATAGATCATGTTGACCTGCCATCCAGCATGGGCTAGAAATTGTGCAGAGAGAAACTCAGACAGTCTCACGGTGAAGAAGTTGTATAAAGATAAAATAACTCTGTGCATCGCTTCATCTAAACTGCACCTCAAGCCCACTTTCTGCTCAGCTTTGGTACATTTAATACATTTATTTCCCAAAGATATGTCTTTACAGCTTGAGTGTGTTTTCAGTTCTGATGTGATTCAGCGGCAGGAACAGACTGTATCATTGTGTTTTGTGCCCTTCGCACAGAAAAAGAAAAGAAAAAAATAGTCTGTCAAGTTGTCAGGTTGTTAGCGGGCCTTACCTTATTCTGAATACCAGTAGAGAAAGCCATTAACAGGTCAATGCTGCAGTGTTGGAGGCTAAAAAGATGTCTGGATGGGAGATTGCCCTCAGGTGACAGGCCATATTCTTCCAGCAGCAGAGGGTTGCCATGTATTATGGAGGACTTTCCGGAGCAAAGAAGAGGGTTCATAATGATATCTCTGACAACAGACTGTCTGCCTGTGCCCCTGCTGTCAGGATGCACAAATGAGAAGCCATGCCCTCTTTCCAGGAAATAATGCATAACTCCTTTTCTTTTCTTTTGTTGTTCTTGGGTTTTTTTTTTCCATCTCAAGCATTTAAAAGAAGACGAAATCTGTGGTGAGGTGATGCTGTGCTAAGGAGGTAAAGTCAGAGACGAAACCTACAATCATGGTGGCTAACTTGGCTTCCTTTTGGAGCCTTTCTTCTTCTCTCTTCTTCTGTCTTTTGCCCTAGAGATGTGTAATAACTCTTTGCTACGTTCCTTGTGATAATGTCCCCAGAGTTCATGGCTTCTCCCTGACATTATTATTACACAGTGCCAAATTGGATGTCTCTCAGGGGGTAGAGATGACATTCAAAAATCCCATCCGGCTCCATTCATTACGGCTTCTGGAAGCGCCCCTTCAACCAGGAAGCAGGTGAGCAACGCCTCTCTCCACTCGCATCTAATCAGCTCCCAGGAGACGCCGACTTTTTGTTGAGATGATGCTGTCTTTTGGGTGACATTCAAATTCTTTATAATTTCTCCACCGTGAAGGTCAACCCATTAAAACGCTGACGTCGATGTTTGGTGTTAGTGACTTGTAAACAGCTATTAGTTTTGGTCATTGTTTTCAGGCGATCTTTCTGTTTTTTAATGGTCTCTCCATTATACCTACTTCAAAACTAGCAGCTGGAGACAACTACTCAATAAAAAGCCACTTCAGCTTTTCTTTCTGCTAGTTTCGTTTTGCCCCAAGGTGCAATTTATTATATTTATATGGTATTCGTTCAGCCTATTGACTGTTTAGCCAGGGCCCTTTTGTCCTCCTCTCATGTCAAACTTGCAAACAGATGATATTTCATTTTTCTTGAAATCGTACTCTTTGTTTGTTACTTCATTGCATCAAATCAAATAAATGACTGAAGGTTTTAGCGTCCATTTATAGCCTTTCAACTGCCTTGAAGGCAAAATCCCAAAGAGGATGAACTCAGCTCATATTTCTAAATCAGTGTGTCCTTTTTGAGCGAGGAAGGGACAGTGAGTCGGAAAGCAGAGGGTTAGGACGTAAGATTCACCCATTTTCTACTGAGGAGTTATTGGAGCGTATCCCCCTGGCTGGCGCTCAGTAAGTGGGCTGAGACACAAGGTACTAATCATCTGATGCTAACAAAAGCCAAAAGAAAAAATATATTTATAGGCAGAGAACAGTTCTAAAGGAAAGACTATTTTGACTTCCAGCGTCCTTGGAAAAGACGGGACTTTTAGGTCTTGATGGGCGACACATTCTCAGAAAACAGAATGAGCAACAAAATGTTCACAAGTTAGGTTTTGACAGGTTCCTTCTAACTTTTGTGACCTTGAACAAAGAAGCTACAGATTCAGGTAAACTAAAACAGACTTTCAATTTATAATGACGAAGCTAAATGAGTATAATTACACCGCGGGAGACGAACGCTGGTCCTCAACAGGCCGGCGTCCTGCAGGTTTTACATGTTTCTTGTCCACACACACCTGATTCAAATCCAATGGCTCCAACAGCCACCCTGGCTACTCGACCGAAGCAGCGCTTTCTGCATCGTTAAGTTTGTGTGTTTATGTTGTATAATATACCAATAACAACCATATCAATACCTAAAACCTATAAGTCTATCAAAACTACCTCCCACTAATGAAGTGTGTTAGCTTTTCGTCCACCTTGATGTTGTTGTTGGAGCCTCCAGGACCTCCAGGACCTCCAGGATCCATCCCAATGCAGACCTCTGCAGAATACAACAGCTGTAAACAGATTTCTGAAATAAATGAGAATCTGGATGAGTCTGCTGGGACCTTGGTGCAACGCTAGCATGAGACAGCAGCTAGAAAGCTAAATGACAGTTTCTTTGGCTACTAAATCACATGGTATGGCAAGCAATAAAATGGGTGTGAAAGTAAAGAAGTAAACAAGTGTGGTTAAGTAAACAATGCTGTGTTGCGTCAGTCAGACGGAAAATACAGAATGACCTGACACACACTGATATGAACCAGACGTGAACTTGGGAGGGAAAGCATGTTGAAATGAAGGGGGTGTATTTATACACCCACTGCAAGGCAAAAGCTCAGACTCTCTGCGCGGCTACCTCTTAACAGAATGCATGCTTGTATCTTTACCATTTTTGTAATAAATCTATGTTAAATATCCGACAGTCGTCTCTTCTTTGGATGACATCACGATTGTAGTCCGCTCTAACGCCTTTTCAAGTTGTAAGATGGTCGGCTCAGCTCTCAACTTCCACCTAAATATCGTATCCGTCTGCGTGGGAATTTAGTCTATTTAGATTCACCACACAAGTATATAAGTAAACAAGTAAATAAGTAAAATACATAATACTTTTTTTTTTTTACATGAAAGCACATCAACACACACAAAAAGGGGAAATAAAGTTTGCAACACAGGTGGAAACACCTCTTCTTTCTTCTACCACATCATTCTTACAGATTCACCTAAAGCCCTGCTTTATTCCTTTTCTCACACGTATTCATCCATTCATTCATTCATTCATCCATTCATTCATCTATTCATTCATTCATTCATTCATTCATCTATTCATTCATTCATTCATTCATTCATCTATTCATTCATTCATCCATTCATTCATTCATTCATTCATTCATCCATTCATTCATTCATCCATTCATTCATTCATTCATTCATTCATTCATTCATTCATCCATCCATCCATTCATTCATTCATTCATTCATTCATCCATTCATTCATTCATCCATTCATTCATTCATTCATTCATTCATTCATTCATCCATTCATTCATTCATCCATTCATTCATTCATTCATTCATCCATTCATTCATCCATCCATTCATTCATTCATTCATTCATTCATTCATTCATCCATCATCCTAACTGCTTAGTCTGATGAAGGGTGGCGGGGAAGCTGGAGCCTATCCCAGCAGCCTCTGGGAGAAAAGCATGATACACCCTGGACAGCTCGCCAGTCCATCGCAGGGCCTTTTCCTCTCATGTATTCATTACTTCCAGTGTTGTGCTTGAAGCAGTAAGGACATGCAGGACTGCAAGCTTGGGTTTAGTTTTCGGCGTGCCTGCTTCTGCCCCCGGCAAGGTAAAAGTGCCCGAACTCTGGGACATGTGCTTCAGGTGCCGTTGGACCTGAGGGCATCCTGCTCAGAATGCATCCTGCTATCAGCAGGCCGATTAGAGGAACAACACTCCGACATGTTGGTGTTTGTACGGCGGAAGGCAACCAGGGCACCCTGAGAGAAGCTGAAAACCCAGAATGAAGTCCACGCAGCAGGAAGGTCTAACCTGTTCTCTCTGAACACCTAAACATTCCTGATCATTCTTGTCCAGGAGATGTAATGTTTCTAAGATGAAGAGAAACCAGTGATGTGATACAAACTGGTTGTAAGCCTTTAATCATGGATTTATAGAGGGTGTCCCGATGCTTTAGGTAAAACAGTCTATGTATTACATGTTTAACCCTTTATTAGGCAAGTGGCTGTTTTTGATCACATTTTCAGCATAAAACAATTGTTTAAAAGGAACTGTACCAACAGAATGGGGGTCTTGGTACATAACAGAAGGACAAGTTTAGGTTCATATGTTTTAAGGTAGTGCCCTATAAAGGGTTAATCTTCTGGATCAGCTGATTTCTGACTCAAGTTTACCTTTCAGTCAATGGAACTTTACGTGCACGCCTCCTGCAGGTAGGATTCTTCTCAGCGCTGCTGGTCACGTTTGTCCCAACACACGCTGATTGCATGCAGTGTGCAGATAAATCCCTCTGTGGGTTTCCTTCAGCGCCTTCAGGCCAGATCACTGCTGGTCGCTCTGAAGATCTGCAGGTCAGAGGGACATTAAGTGGGCGTGTCTTTAGGTTAAAGGTCATCGTGGGGAAAAAAGCATTAAGCTTCCTACTTGGCGGGGTCGGTGGGGAGAGGGTGTGATCAGTAAGTGATCATGGCTGACGTGTTGCTGCAGGTTGTGACCGGGCCTGGCGAGGGTCTTGCTGTGCCGTGGCTCTTCAGGTGGACGGCTGGAGCGGGGAATCTGCAGGCTGACGCCGGTGTTGGCCGCTGCATGCCGCTGCATTCCGCTGCATTCTGCTGTCCTCTTGTTGAGGCGGAGGGACGATATAATTTATTCTCCCACTTTGCTGTTTCACAGGAAACCAACCTGTTATGGTGGTTTCCTTTTGTTTTTAGAAGACTTTCATTCTTAGCTCACCACTGAGAAGCTTTTTAATTCGCTGTTGATCTCAGTGTGAGAAATTTTATTAATGGAGCTTTTTTATATTGATTTTTTTCCTCTTTTCTTTCAGCAGGCGAGAGCTGAGTGGTTGGCTCCGCCAGGCGGTGGCATGTCCTCCTGTCTTACACCTTGGGGTGGCACTGCGTGTGCGTGAGGGAGGGAGTCACTCTTATTTTGTTTGAGATGTCTGGTTTTAACCTGCCTTTCCTGCACAGCCTCGTCTGCAGTTTGAAACTGGTGCTCCATTTTAGATTTTTATCCAAAAGTGTTTTAATTGCTTCCTAAAATTTCTTTTAAAATGGGAATAAGTCTCCTGTATTTTTAATAAATTGGTTCATTTTGCTTTAGCCAATAATTCCCTGGTTGTAACAGAACCTACGGACGAGTCAAAGCCCACTCTCGCCTTATTCAATCCCAAATGGACATCAGATTTTGAATATTGTCTGTAAGAGGAAAAAGAAAATCTGACCTCTCTCCTGGTGTAAATTCACACACCCCCTGTGTGCTTGCACGGTGACCTCCACCATTGTTGTTGATGAGAAGCCCAATATGTGATCTAAGAGGAATTCCTGGCTCACACTGCGGCTCGCTCTGCATTAAACACATACAAACATTTTCTACAGCGTCTCGAGGTGATGACAGGATTTGATAGGAATTGATTTTACTGGAGTAATTTGAGGCCAAACTGTGCATCAGAAGTCTCTGACGTCTCGGTTATTTAAGATAAGGCCATCTATCACGGCCCGCAGAGAGATGAAAGCTGAAAAGACTCGAGAAAAACCATCTCAGAGTGGAAGGTTCATCACACGTTGATTCTTAAGTACGGCACATTTTTCCAAGAGAACGTTCCTGCTGAAGCCATGTTGTGGTGTAGGTTCATCCATCTACTTATCTGGAGTCCTGGAAGCTTCGTAAGCAGGGAATCCCAGCCTCCTTCCTCCCCAGTCACTTCTTCCTGCTCCTCCAATGGATCTGGAGGTTTTCCAGGTCCAGTCCAGAGACATAGAGATATGCAGTATCATATCCACGATAAAACCAGTACATTCTACGAGACCAATAGAAGATGTAATATCACGCCATCACACAGCACGATGATGTCATCAAACTGTACTTCAGTGCTGCACAAGAACTCAGCTGGGCGAGCGAAAAGGAAACAAAGCGGCGTCCAGGGTTGTGCAACAACTAGGAGATTGATTTTTGCCTTCAAACATCACAAAACAGGGATATTGCCAACATTTATTCTTAAATAATCTAATCCTCATACACTTCTATATATTGTCATGTTCTCTGGAAAACCTGTTTAGCCCAGACCGCCATCCCAGACCGCCACAACGTCTTCCTGTGGCCAGCTGAGCAGTGTTGCGATATTTGGTTTTCAGACCTGGACTCGCTGCAAATCCAGCAGCTTTTTGTCGCAGTATAAATTCTGGAAAGTGGTGTGAAAGCAGGATCGTTCTAGTTGCTCCTAAAGGCCACATTTCCACCAGTTTCTATTCCCAATAAAAGTTCAACCTGCTTGAAAAATGACCAAGTAAACACCTAACTCTGAAGGAAAATGACAATTCAGAATTAAACCTAATTCTGAAGTAGGTGGCTGGTCTATTCCTGTTTCAAATCCTGTTTTATCCTGAAAAAGGCCCAGCAGAGACTGCACTTCCTGAGAATCCTCAGGAAGAACCACATCTGTCAGAGACTGCTGGTGTCCTTTTACAGGTGCTGAGTGGAGAGCATACTGACATACTGCATGTGTGTGGTATAACAGCTGCACCGTGGCTCAGAGGAAAGCGCTTCAGAAGATCCCTGGCTGCCCTCTCCTCAGTCCTGCAGACCTTCACAGTTCACGCTGTCTCAAAAAGGGACTTTTTGCACCCTGGACACTCGCTGTTTGAACTATTACCTTCAGGTAGAAGGTTTAGATCTTTGAAGACGAAGACAAACTGATTTAAGAACAGTTTTTACCCAACGGCTGTCATCATTTTAAATACTGCTAATCATAGATGATTAAGCTGGGGCAGCAGACACTGTTGCATTGTTTGTGTATTTTATTTATTTTAATCTCTATCGTTTTATATTATGTTTTATTGAATGAATTGAACTGAAATGGCACTCTAAATTTCATTGCACTTGTTGCAATGACAATAACATTTATTCTATTATATTCTATTCTAAATCTGAACTGATTAATTCCTCCGTCCTGTAAACGTTGATTCTGATGGTTCTGCACATCCTCGTGACTTTGTCCCATACCGATGACGGACACAATCTTCTGCCCCCCGTCTCCGCTACTTTACCTTCCTTCTCCTCCTCAGCTGCTGAAAAAAGTTAAGTGGTTTTTTTTTTAAAGGGTTAAATTAATTCTTTATATTCTTGTCAATACGACGGTACAGCAAACAGCATTTACAAAACATATGATGGGAGCGTTTAACTAAGGTTAGACATAAAACAGGAAAACTGCAAACATCAGGAGGCATAGGAGTCATAAAAACACATTAAATTTAGAGCATAGAGACGTTCTCAGGGCTTCACTATTGGATGAAAAACATCATCAGCCAGTTTTAGTTTTATGTCTGAAGCAGATGTTTGAGGGTGTGGTCTCAGTAACTTGACATTTGGATGGATGTAAAATTTGGCTAAAAACAGGATGAGATTGCACGAAAAGAGCTGCTCAGCTTTTTGTTTAATAAATGCAAAGTCCAACGGACACATCCCTAAAATACAGCTCAAAATGAATAAATATATTGTCCACAACAAAGCAGAGTTGGTTTATTTCCAGTTGATTTAACGTCATGTCCGTTCCCTGTCCAATCAGAGCCCTTCCCAGCACACTGAACCAAAGCGGGGTTCATCAGCGTGTTTTACTATTTCTATGTAAACCTGAAGGAGAATACTGTGGAACCGGGTTATGGACTCTAGTTGGGGCTGGTGGTCGGGTTTCCCACTGTGGGGGTGTGCGTGAACACATCTTCAGCCATGCGCCTTCCGACCTCCTGTGATTATTGATGGATTAAAGGTGTGCGCGCCAAAGGTGACGTGGTTTTCTGGCTGCTGGGATGAACGGGGTGTTGGAAAGACACGAGGGCCGGTGGTGGCGTCCTGAGCTCCGTTTGGGCTGGAGATCAAGTCAGGAGCTAAACTCATCTTGCAGAATGAGTCTGTAAATGCTGGGATGAGATTAATATGTGCATTTTCTGCCTCTACTGTTTAGTTTATGCCCTGAAAATCTGTCAGTGCTGCATGCATACAGCTCTCAGTCAATCTTAACTATTGTGTTTTGGTGATAACTGCACTTAAAGACTTTGGTTAGGTGAAGTGGACTACTTAACTTATTCACTAATGTTTGGTTTTGATTGGTTTTGTTACTAATTTTGGTTGGTTGTATTATTTAGTCTCTTTTTTGGGTCCCCAGTTAACCTGATTTAAGTCTCATGCTTCATGCTTTGAGAAATTGAGCCATAATCCATTTTAAAGAATTGTTATATCATTAAAAACTTTTTAAAACTGGTTGGTTAAATAAAACATGATTGTTTTTTGTTTTTTTAGCTATTTTTGACTCTGTTCCTTCAGTTGCCACGTCTACCTGTTCGAGGTTTTGACTGATGGTGATTCAGGCTTGTGCACTTTATTGCATCTTTACACCATCAGTAGAGAGAACGTTATTATGATGTTATAAGAACAAGAGCGCAGCCACTACTACATATAATATTATATAACGTACCATACTGAGTGGTTTCCAGCCGCATAACAAACAGCCTACATAATACATAACATCAGAAAGCTGCAGATTAATGTTCATGAATGATGGTTAAAAAAACATATTTTATTAACTTTAACAAGATGATTTAGTTTAGGAAGACAGAAAAGTAAATAATTTAATAGATCTTTGATGATTTACTAAAAGATTTACTGTTATAAGCAGTTCATCAAAGCACTTAACCAGCTGTTGTTGAAGCGTAAACTCGCTTGCTGTTTGTGTTCTCTTCTTTTTACAACACCTGTAGAGTTTTTATGTAAAACAGTCTGAATTGTGTTGTACATGAAATGTGCCAAACTAACTTGGCTAATTTAATAAACACGAGGAGACAAACGAAGGTGTTGATAAAGCAGATTTTTAACATGTTTTCATCACTTAATCCTGACTTTGTCAACAGCTAGCAGCTTGTATGGCTCCAACCTGCTGGGTTTGATGCATCTCCCCTCAGAGGACCACAGCTCACCACCGCTGGTCTCACCCACAGCAGCTGAAGAAGCTCCTGCTGCCATAAAATTGTCTATTAGTTTTGGAAATGTGGAATCCTGTTTTGTTTGTTTGTTTTGTTTGTGAAATTGTGCAGCTTCGGTGGTGCTTAATAATCCCAGGAAACTAGCCTAGCGTTAGCCTAGCGTTAGCCTAGCGTTAGCCTAGCGTTAGCTCCGACCAGTAAATAAAGTCAGGCAGCCGCTCCATCCTGTATGTGGAGGAAACTCATTTCGTCCACTAATCTTTACAAACTCCGTCTTTCATACGCTGACCAGAGCTGACGGAGTAAGGAGTAAAACTAGATTTATGTTCATGTGGCGTCTGTTGGTCAGCCGACAGCTGACACAGATGAGCTGTCGCCGTTCTTTTTCCCAGTTATAGATAAACTCAGCAAGAAGATCCAAAAATCTGGAAGCACACCATCACAAATCAGCCAATTACAAGGTGGAACTTCTGCATAAAAACCGGCACGCAAACAGGGATGCATGTCAGCGCCTGTCAAGTCGCCGCACATGTACGGGGAGGATACAGCGGTGACACCGTAGCTGATCTTTCATTGATGCTGTGTGAATATAAATCCAGCTCAAGTTAACAAATTCAGCCGAAAATATCAGCAAATTCTCAGGAGTGGTGCCGGCCTATACCTCCACTTTCCCTTCCCTACATTCAGCAAACACAGTTTTGACACAAACTACAACAGCATCATATAATTGCACAGAGTTCACCTCCAAAGAGACCCGTCCATTTAATCTTTATTCCTGAGAAGTGAGTGCACTAAGCTACGCTTTCAGAGAGAAAGTTCCCCAGCTTCTCACATAAACAGCAGCACCCTTTAAACATTCAAGTCACGGCTCACAAAGGTGCCTGCTGTCAGTTTTATTTCTAACCCTTCCTGGCCTGTTTTTACATTTAGACCAGCGCTCTACCACACCCTTCATCTGCTCCTCATATACGGCCCTGTGAGATGCAGGTTCTACCTGCGAGGCGAGGGGTAAACATGGCTCACAACAGCACTTAATGCAATCACTGAGCAGAGAAACACATGCCTCAGCAACACCGCGCCGTGTTGAGGTGAATAAAAATGCTTCACTGTTGTTTTAGAAGTGTTTATTTCTTCTGACACACACCATCCAGAAATGAGCCCCTGCTTTCCTCAGCGTGCCTCCAGAGCAGCAGACAGCGAGGCCGTGATGACTGGCTGAACATATGACAGTGTGCTATGTTACTCACGAGGCAAAGTGATGGTTCCCTGCATGGAAAATGCAAAGAGGAAGTCCCTGTAAATCAGATAGATGCCCTGGTGAGAACTCTGGCATAATGAGGGCAGCCATATGCATCGTCTGTTAATTTTCTGTTTTATTTCCTGGAAAAAACAGAAACCATGTATGGAAGGGTGTGTGAGAGAAAGAGAGACAAGGATCTGAGCTGCTTATCAGAGGAAATCCCAGTCATTTGAGCATTTTTAAGTGTTGAACCATGCTATTCATGAATTTTATTTTTACTCTGGAAGGCTGCTTTCCTCCCATTTCTCCTGTGTCATGACACTCATCTCTGCTAAATGTTATCTATACCCTTGGTAATACTGGTTAAGGGGAAGAATTGCAATCATTTTTCTATAACCTTTAAGATTTATGCATCTGGAAATAGTGCTGCAATTATTAGATAAGAAACACTGAATTATGTTATTGGAACAAATCCAGTCATAACGTAAAATAATGCACTGTTTAAACACATTATATTGAATATTAGTATGGTGTTCATCAAGCCCATCAAGTTGAGGATGCATTTTACCAATTCCAAAAAGACAAGATGAATGTTTACAAAATAAAAGCTCACAACACTGAATGAAAAGAGGAAAATGCTCACGAATAGTTTTACAATCTATAATTACAGCCAACTAATATAGCTGAAAGATAAACAAAGTAGACTAGTCATATGTACCGTATTGTACCATATGTACCATGACAACAATGATGGAAGGCCACGCTGTCTGCCACTCAATATATTTATTAATGAAAACATAAAAGAAAAAATGTGTGCAGTGTGTAAAACGTCAGTGTCTAAATAAACAACAAAGCAACAAACCAAGCTGCAGGAGAGAGAGAGAGAGAGAGAGAAAGCCTGCAGCCTTTACAGGCAGGTGCACTTCGACCAGGTGCTCTGATGAATGGGAAACGCCCGTAGCACACCTCATGAATATAGACAAAAAAACCCAACATTATTCTGTTTTAATGACATTCAAACTAAGAAATAAGAGAATAATCAGATATTTACTCTAATCAGAACCGATGAAATGTAATATTTAAACAATCCTTCCCAACATTCACCTGTCCATCTGGTCTCTGGTCTATGTATTATACTGCTAATACAGGATCTGATGAGCTGCAAAATAAACTAAATGTAAAAGTTTTACTGTGTTTATTCTCCAGTGTCGGGTTAATACATGCCATTGTTTCTGATTTGCATTCTGCTCACATTGTGGCTGCCACCTCAACAATAAAACAGAAAACATTAGTAACAGTTTTTTTTTACACATGTATCTATATAAAACCAAAATAAATCAGATGTACATGCATTAAGATATTGGAGTATTGAGGTAAATCGAGGTTTGTTAATCTGTTAATCAGATGGCTGCTGTTATGAGGAATATCAGACTAAGCTTTCTACTTGACCACTTAAATTCTCTGATGAACTCAGACAATGGTCAGATTTTTGGTGTGCACGTAAACAGACTCACTGACCCGACATCAGCATTGTGTTCATCATCTTGACTCAGTCCTAAATAATTTTACATAAATTTAGGATATTTTTATTCCATGCACTTAAGTCCTTTTTATTTCATTTAGACGTCACATAAACAATTGCAAGCTAAATATGTACAGTACACAAAAAAAAAAAAAAAAAAATTTGAATCTTGATCAAATCAGAGTACCAACATGGTTTTTAGTGCTGACTTTTGTTTGAAGATTGTTTGATATACCGTCATATGAAGCATTTACAATTTTTACATGGACAAATATTCTATCAAACAAATTTTAATCATTTTGATCACAGCTTCCAGTTGACATGTTTACATGTAGATAAAATTATTCCATCAGTCTTCTGTTTATATCCATCCATCCATTCATCCATTTTCTGCCTCTTATCTGGGGTCTGGTGGCGGAGGCAGCAGCCAAAACAAGGAAACCCAGACTTTCCTCTTCCCAGCCACATTTGCCAAAATATCAGGGGGGTTCCTGAGGTGTTCCCAGGCCAGCCAGGAGATAAACTGCAGTCCCTTTCGGCGTGTCCTGGGTCTTCCCCGGGGTCTCCTACCAGAGTGACGTGCCTGGAACACCTCAACAGGGAGGTCCAGGAGGCATCCTGTCCAGATGCCCAAACCACCTCAACTGGTTGTTTTCAAAGAGAAGGAGCAGCGGCTCTATTCTGAGCTCATCCCACATATATATGAGCTTCTCATTCTTCACTAATGGAAACAGGGAGAATCCTGCAGAAGAGAAACTAATTTTAGCCGCCTGTAGTTGAAAATCTTTCTTTAGGTCACAACCAAGCGGCAACCTCCGGCGGTTAAAAGTGAAGCCTCTGTGGAAGTGCATAAAACTGCAGTTCCCCCTTCATCCACTAGGGGCTGCAAACCACAGCAAGTCCCCATAGACTCCCATGTTAAAAAGATCAACTTCACGGCATAAATAAACATGTTTACAGCCTGGTTCAAAAATTCATTTTAGGTTTAATAGGTCAGGTTTACCTTCATGACAACTGTGGGGGGAGTGAATTTTTTTCTAACTCGCTAATTTAATCTCAAAGTTCGGCATATTTAGGGGCGTGTCCTTTTGATTGACAGGTACCAATCTCTGGCTTCAAGTCAGAAGAACGTAGAACAACCGCGGTTTTTAGCCGGTTAACAACGTGACTTAGCTTTAGCCCGCTGACCTCCGTTAGCTGGTTAGCCAGGGATGCACAATGAAGAAGTTTTAATTGCGGAACACTGAACTGAACTGAAGGGAAACAAACACAAGCAATGGGAGCAGAAACCAATACACTGGAACAAAACGAGACCAGGTGAATCTAATGAAGAGGAACAAAGGGTCTGCTGCCATGGCCACATCACCCTGTCTTCCACTAACTCCACTGTGGTCATCCCAGTCTCTGATGCTAACCTTTCCATTCCCATCATGAACAAGAGCAGAACGTGTGGAGACTGAGATTTCTCGGTGCATAAATTGGTGCCTCTATTGATTTAACATTATTCATCAGACTCATCCAAATCATCCTTTCAGAGCTGCCTTTAATGATTTTAAATCTCAAGTTATTTTATTGCATTTTTTGTGGTTTCAGTGTGTGTCTTAATGTGTTTAGTGCTTCCCTGCTGTAAAGCATATTTTTATTAAATGTTTATTTGATATTTATAACAACTTCACAGACAGGTTTTTGTCAGAATGAGCTCCCTACAGCCGTGTGGCTTTTTTCCTCCACTATTTAGTTTTTAAAATGCACTTAAAGCTTCATGTCAGAGATATTCAGACTTAATTCACTTGTGAGTTAGAATAGAAAAAGTACCTAGAAAGCCAAACATATACAGTTTCTGAGACCTTTTCCATCATTTTATTGTGGAAACCTTGATCAGAAACCTGATGTGTGCACTCTGAAACTCATCTCCTGCTCCTTAAGGGATACCAGGAAGCAGAAGATGACACTCCAATCATGAACTGTAGTCGAGGAGATATTTATGGACCATTAAACCCTTTATTGGGCAAATGACCATGTCTGATCACTTCACTTGACGTGAAGTGTCCATGAAATTCACACCCAGTTCTCCACACCAGACATCAGGCATCAGGTTACGTCCCAGTTACTTTCTAAAGATCTGCCTTCAGCATCAAATTTAAAAAAAACAACAACTCAGTACTGACCACTAACTACTGCATAATTTCTGTTCTTTCAGGAAAAAGTATTTAAGTGTTAAAGTCTTAATCACCCCTAGTAAAATATAAATGTATTTTTCTATTATTAAACATTTCTAGTTCAATGTTTTTCAATAATTGTCTGATAAAGAGTTAATGGGCTCAACTTAGCACTGGAATTACAAAAATGACAAAAATGTATGTGGCGCTTTGATCTCTGGGGGTTTTAATATCTGATCATCAACCTTTTCCTATAGATTCATAATTGTGAAGAATTGATATAAAATGCATATACAGCTTTATGAGTTTAGTTTAGTTATTCTTATGGAGCATCCTAAACATGCTGCCACATACCGCCACAGCCGAGAGCAAAGTGTCCCGAACCCAACCGAGCTCTAACTCGCAGACCGGCAGACAGAATGTCCTCCTGCACAGAACCAGATCCTGATCAGACATCTCACAACCATGAAGGACCAGAAGACAGGTTGGATTTGATTCAGTTAGAGTTGTGGGTAGACTATCTGGACATTTTCTTTTCATTACAATTAACTGTGCATTTTATGTTTTATTGAAATTTTAATGAAAAAAATGTGTTTATTCTGTACATGTGTGTAATTATACGGTTCCAGACAGATTTAAATATTTCATATTAACATTTTACATCATCTGTACGTGTGAGCTTCCCTGACATATTGAACAGGCCGACCCGTTCTCCTTCAGTGAGAAAATCCAAACTGCACCCACACACACACACACCACAAAATTCCTCTGAAACTCGGAAATAAGCTCCATAAAGTGGGCAGAACATTTCTGCAGGTTAACCTGCTTGATGGATCCATCCAACTACCAGCTGGGAGGAGAGAAGATGTTCCTGGCTTCTTACCTTCCCTCATACCTTCAGACTTCTCCACTTGAACAGTAAATATGTCTGTTGGTAGAATGAAGGCAGACAGTGACTATAGAGCATGTACAATATGGCAGAATATCAGCGAATTCAGCTCTGGTATGTTAGGAAAATGTTATTGAAGAAAAGGTGGCATCTAATGGTGATGTAGGGAGATATTCCCAGTGTGTACTCTACAATAAGAGAATGCTGTACTGTATATTATACGAACACAACATTAGAGCACTTGAGATGTCCAGGCTGTTAAGATAAAACTGCTACATCAGGATATAATATACTGTCAGATCCCTTTGCAACCGGAGTGTTCTTATAGTAAATGGCTGCATATTTATTATTTTTGTGCACACCAGTTCCAGTCTAGGAGTGTGTAGTGTGGAACAACACAACAAGTCCTTCACAATAATAGACTTCTTTATCAGGTCCAGTCCTGTAGTTTCCAGATATCCTCATAGCAAATCACATGAAAGTAACTCAGTACATCCAGTCATGTAGACACACATGATAACAGCATCAACATGTGGAAGTATTGCTCCAGCTCATCCACTCACTGGTTAGCGCTGTGGTGGACTGGTAACCTGTCTGGTTGGGACAGGTTACCAGGGAACGAGTGGGATGGGCGACAACTGCCTCGCATTAGACTGAGTAGTATGGAAAATGAAAGAAAGTATATCTATCTATAGCTATACATCTATATCTATATTTATCTATCTATCTATCTATATATAGATATCGATATCTATATATTAAAATATATAGATATTATATATATCTATATATAATAGATATATATAATGATCACCATGTCTACTGACCGCAACAGTAAAATGTGCAATTCCAGTTACATATATATATATATATATATATATATATATATATATATATATATATATATATATATATATATATATTTATATGTATACATATATACATATAAATATATATATATATATGTAACTGGAATTGCACATTTTACTGTTGCGGTCAGTAGACATGGTGATCATTATATATATATACATATATATATATATATATATATATATATATATATATATATATATATATATATATATATATATATATATATATGCAGATTTTTTATAAAAAGGCTTCACACACCAAATACAGTATCAGAGAAAAGTTTGGACACAGATTTAAATGAAATCCTATGAAATGTGTCTCCAGACTGTCTACTGGTAGTGTACATGTAACACAAATTTAAACACACACTTCATCATGGTCTCTTTCACCCAGAATCGCACAAGCACAAACAAAGCACACACACACACACACACACACACACACACACACTCACTCCTACACCTTCCCCCCCGTTGCCCTATCCAGCACAAACATGAACTCCGATCCCGTTCTGTGCCTGAACTGCATGTAGGTATAAGATTATAAATAGAAACAAACATCTGGCTTGATGCTGCTGTGAGTGCAGCGTGAGGAGGAGCCGCAGGAGGAAAACACTGGAGGTTATGGAAACCTAAACAATCAGAGCAGATAAAAATGACAAAAACATAAAGATTAACATCATGAGCAAGGTGGCTGCACGTAATATTCTGTGAAGATTTTCAGTTTCAAACAGAAAAAAAAAGGTAAATAATCAGAAACATTGGATGTTTTTAGTCAGAGGTCTATGCTTTCAGCGAAAGATTCCTGCTGTTTAATGTGAAGAAACACGTCAATGTAGAATTTGAAATGAACCTACAGGGTTTAATTAACAGGAGGAAGTGTTTGTACGTGTCACAGCCTGCGATGGTGAAATAAAATTTCACATTGAATAATAAGTAAGAGGAGAAAATGCCTGAGGATGTTTTAAGGTGTAGATTTAGACTGTAAATCATCACTTTGCTGAATTTATTGTTCATGGTGATGATTTACAGCTGACTTACAGCAAATAAAGAAAAGTCACACACACACTCAAAGACCCAGAGCAGAAAGTGTTTCAACGCTGGGATTGCTGCAGGAGGTCGATGCATTTACAGCAACATGCTGGCTTTAACCTGCAGGAGACCAAAACAACCTGCATATGTTTTCACTGAGAGAATATTACACATAAAGCCTTTCACTTATTGATTATTTTCACCTCCCAAACGTCTCTTTTATATGTCAGATGAAGAAAATGTTCCAGACCACCTCCCAGCCTGCAGACTGAATAGACTGCAATACATCAAGATGTTAGAGAGAATGTTTCCGATTTACTAGAAATCTGAAATGTTACTTTTATATATATATATATATATATATATATATATATATATATATATATATATATATAAATATATATAGATAAACAGACAGACAGGTAGGTGTGTGTGTGTGTGTGTGTGTGTATAGTATATATAGTGTACATATAGCCGAGGTGTGTGAAGCGTATCCTTGAGTGAAATCGCTCCGACTGAGATGTATTTGCTCGGCGATGCCTCAGTAGAATTCACTCCCTCGCAGATGGCTGCCTTCCCGTCGCCTGGAGGAACATAGTTGAGTCTGAGCTGCTTCTTGTTAACCGTTACCCAGTAAGTTGGCCTCGCTTGTGTCAGTATTACAAATATCTAGGGACAGCTGTATCTCCGTTTCGCTCTTCATGGTGAAAATGAGCAAGAGAGGACGCCTGAATGGCAAAAGTTTCAGTTTAAAAGTGAATGGCTGCAGGTTTTGTGCCTCTGCCTGTGGATTGCTGCAGCTCATTTCTGGTCCTGCTGGTCATGTAGTGGGAAGATGTCACAGGTACAATTTACTTTTCAGTGACAATTTTTTCATCATTTTTTATTTTAATAAGAGTAAAAGGATTTCTTCAGTTTGTGCTGTAGCTGCGAAACGGGATGTTTCTTCTGGTTCATGAGACATGAGCAGATATTTAGGGCGCTTTTCTTGTTTTTTCTGCGAGGTCTGGAAGGTTTGTCAGGAACTTTCAGGAGCTTTTATCCCTCATGAGAGGCGTGACGCAACAGATCCAGGACCATTCGATCAAATCAAACGCTTCAGTCAAGCTATTTTTCAGTGTCACATTTCTTTACGTTTGATCCGTGAGGTTGGCTTTCTCACAGGCTTCATCCATCATAATCAAGTCAAGCTGCTGGCTCTCCTGACCACCGAGTGGAGCCACTCAGGAGACAGATGTCTCAGAGGAACATCTGTCAATCAAAGGCTGGCAGAGGATTTGCTGTATCTCCGTCTTTAATGAACCGCAAAGAAACTCATGAATCTTCTACGCGATGCCTGGACAGACGTGGAAGCAAGTGTACTGCTGAGCACATGCATGCAGCGGAAATGAAAAGGAACCTCGCCTGCAGTCAGATCTGTGCTCTTTCTTCTGTGCAAGTCTCTCTTTAATATCCTTGTTAATCATGAAAAGATGTTAATATGCCGGGCACAGATGTAATCCCGGTGCCAGTTTAGTTAAAAGCATAGCTCAGAGCCAAGAGGAGGAGGGGGCCTCAAAGCCGGCAGAGTAAACAGTAATTCTTTCTGGCACCTGCAAGTGTTTGTAGAGCGGAGTGGAAGCATCCCAAATGTGAAACGTCCTTTCTCAGCGTGCGCTGAAGAGGCGCAGTTATAATTCTTTCAATTAGTAGAAGGAAATACTTTTCAAGTTTCTGTAGGTTTGAGAGTGTTGGGTCATTTTTGTTCAATGAAAATAACTTTTAAGTTGCTTTGAATCCTTGTCAATGGCGTGTAAATACAGAAATCTTTGACTGAAGGAGTCTTTTCAGGAGGAAATATCGAACATGCCAGCTCTGCTCACCCAAAGCTGGATCTGTTTGATGTTAATGCATCAAACTGTAGATGAAGAGGGGCTGGCAATCAGGTTGTAGAAGGAAAAATCATGGAGAGAGGAAGGAAAGGAAGCACAGCTGAAGAGGGGAAACTTTGTAATCTCCACAAGTCAAACAGTTTAGAAACAGAAGACGATAATGTTAATTGGGGTCATTTCTTCTTCATTGTCGCCTGCCCACAGGATGAGAGGGAAAATTCTGCTCTAATAGACACTACGAGAAGAAGAAACCTGGAACTGTTCATGGAATTATACCTACATTAACACCCAGCAAACCCAATAACAAAAAGTACTGGTTGCCAAGTCCCAAACACCGTGTCATTAATCTGTTGCGGCCGACACTCAATTACTCCATTTCCTCGGAGGAGTGAGGAACAGACTGTGGCCTTCACTGTGGTTGCATGCTCTATAATTAGAAAAACAATTATTAAATTCCATGATTATCACTGTTGCTACTCAGCCACACACAAAACAACCCGCTGGAGTGTCTTTCTTTTCCCCCACTCACCTTCAAAGTTCGTTTGGGGCTAATGAACACAGCCAAGAGCTGCATGCTCCCAGATGAGTGGCAAAGATATTACACTGTTTATGTTCACCATATGGTTGGTGCAACTTTCCAGTGGGGACCAGGGAACGGGGTTACCTTCAAAAGAAACCTCCACGTACAAAAGTCCTGCTTCGTCTTTGTATGTTATTTATTTTCCACAAACCACGTGGCGGCGAGGGAGAGAGAGAGATGAGTCTCTCATTCTCCTGATGTGATTCCAAGAGGGAGATTCGTCATGGCAACGCCCTGTAAGTGAGACTAATACCACTTAACACTTTTAACGACTTTCAGTATATTTAAGGATAGAAATCCACAATGAAAACTAACGAATATAAAACTGGAATGGTTGCAACAGACTGGAGGAACTGCCAGATGGAAATACGACAGACAACGTCCCAACCCAGCCAGACACGCCACATCCAGGCAAAATGAGACCTTTTCTACCCAATGAGCCGCAGACAATGGACCTGGGCTCAGTAACAAACTGGGCGTACTGGTAACACTACACTATGAAAGAAAAGAGCTCCGCTGTACAACAATATTAAAAAACTGAAACAGTTCAACAAATAGCTTCACTTTCCCATCAACGCACAGCGAAACAATGAACTCCGCCACGAAAGCAAAATCGCTAAGAGAAACAATACTGGACATCCAAACAGGAAGTATGCATGACATTATTATCTTCTCTGGTGTTACTGAAAATAGACCTGACCAGACCTTACAATAACACAACTTAAACTTAAACCCAGCACTGTCAATCAGATCCCTTTTCACCGCGCTGGAACCCGAAATAAGAAGACATCCCGCCGTATCGTCGCCAAACTGGAACACTGTTAATGTAAATTAACCGAGTGAGTGAACTGGACAGCATATATGCACCAGTTTCTAGGTGAAATAAATACGGTGGCTGGGAAGTGTAAAAACAAATTAATATTTAAAAAAACACATTTCAAAATTAAAAAACAAAACTACATTTTGAAAACAAAATCACAATATAAAAAACTAATTTCAATTTCAAAAACCAAGTTTAAATTTAATAAAATTAATCTAAATTTTTTTTTAAATTCCCTTTTTAGGGAACAATTATACATTTTTAGTAACGAACTTATATTTCAAGAAACATTTTTACAATTTTAGGAAAGAAATATACATTTTAAAAAAAAAATTAAATAAAAAAAAATTCTATTTGAGGAAATAAGTTTATATTTCAGGACACACTTCTAAAAGAGCCGAGACAATCTGCAATTGGCAGAACACAGATTTTACAAATCCTGAAACAAATGAACAAAAGACAGCTTCACACGGAGAGGAAGGGACTGAAACACTAGAAGAGGGACAATAAGTGTACTATCTGATATACTGCATGATAATAAACAGTAAATACACAGCAAATAATTTTAACTCATTTGTTATTTCCCATTTTCTTAAAGGACCAAATAAAGACTTCAGGTTTCCTCCCCAGTTGTTCTCAGGTTGGGCTATGAGTTAAAAGTGCATCAAAATGTTAATTGGTAGTAAACAAATAAAAGCTGAACTGAATTAAATTTAACATTTACATTAGTTCACGATTCATACAGCACTAATGTCTCAAGACACCAGCAGAATGACAGTGATGGGCGACCATAATAATGTAACATGGAAAACAAAGAGGTATCTTCATATTAACAGAAGAATTAAATGTCGCTGTGACTATGTTGACTCCAGTGTATGGGTAAGCCCATCCTTACTGTCAGCTGCTGTTTGTATGTGGAAAGGACACCAGTATCAGCTGCTTGGATGATATACAGTAGAGTCAGTCTGCATCCATCCAGTCTCACCACATTCACAACTTTTTCTCTCCTTTCCACTGATACCAAATAAGATTTGAGCAATTTAGCTAACAAGCTTTGTTGTGCCTGCAACATTTATGAATCTTAATGAGGCTGCAGACACTAGATGTCTCAGTAATTGCATCTTTGAAGACAAAATGCTTCAGAATGAATGTGAATCCAGTCCTCAGATGGGTAGTTAAAGGAGCTGGGATGTGATGATTAAGCACATTCTGTCCACGGAAAGATGAAGAAATGGGAATTGCTTTGACGGCACAGAGGAGGCACCAGTGTAGACCAGTTACAGAGAGAGAAGGGTATTCCATACCATCTGATGCTCCATATTAACATTTAAGACCACCTACAAGTTCACCCTCACCCTCAGCTGATGGATCTGAGTACCGGGGGTCCCTTCCCCTCCAAGCCTGGACTGAACTCCAGAAAGAAATAGTAGGAAACAACGAGGGGCCACCTAATTCTTCTCCCAAAAAGCTTCAGACTGGGAAAGAAAGCAATAAAACCGTCTTGCCTCCAGAATAATTCACCAGAGAAATGTTTGCTGTAAAAAGTTCCTGCAAACAACAAAAACACAGATGCATTTCTTTCAGGGTGAGACCATCAGCGATAACATCTACGTCTCTGACGTACAGAGAAAGTTTAGCACTACCTCTGAGAAGAGCTCCAGGATCTGGTTTTAACTGTTGCTATTGGAAACAGCTGAACTGGAAGAAAAACTTCGTCTCAAAGTGGAGTTGTTGTGTTTTCTTCTCTTACAGCAGGGTGATGAAAGTTTTAAAGGTTGAAAGTGCTCAGAGAAGAAACTCCTTTTAGAAACACGCAGACGGTGCGCGTAGACGGTGAGTGCAGACAGTGCGCACAGACGATAGAAGCAAACGGTGCACACGGACATTGCAAGTGGATGGTACACGCGGTGTTACACACAGACAGTACACACGGTCAGTACACGCGGTGGTACACACAGACAGTACACACGGTCAGTACACGCGGTGGTACACACAGACAGTACACACGGTCAGTACACGCGGTGGTACACACAGACAGTACACACGGTCAGTACACGCGGTGGTACACACAGACAGTACACACGGTCAGTACACGTGGTGGTACACACAGACAGTACACACAGTCAGTACACGCGGTGTTACACACAGACAGTACACACGGTCAGTACACGCGGTGGTACACACAGACAGTACACACGGTCAGTACACGCGGTGGTACACACAGACAGTACACACGGTCAGTACACGCGGTGGTACACAGACGGTACACACGGTCAGTACACGCGGTGTTACACACAGACGGTACACACGGTCAGTACACGCGGTGGTACACAAAGACAGTACACACGGTCAGTACACGCGGTGGTACAAAGACGGTACACACGGTCAGTACATGCGGTGGTACACACAGACGGTACACACGGGCAGTACACGCGGTGGTACACACAGACGGTACACACGGTCAGTACATGCGGTGGTACACACAGACGGTACACACGGTCAGTACACGCGGTGTTACACACAGACGGTACACACGGTCAGTACACGCGGTGGTACACACAGACAGTACACACGGTCAGTACATGCGGTGGTACACACAGACAGTACACACGGTCAGTACATGCTGTGGTACACACAGACAGTACACACGGTGGTACACACAGACGGTACACACGGTCAGTACACGCGGTGGTACACACAGACGGTACACACGGTCAGTACACGCGGTGGTACACACAGACGGTACACACGGTCAGTACACGCGGTGTTACACACAGACGGTACACACGGTCAGTACACGCGGTGGTACACACAGACAGTACACACGGTCAGTACACGCGGTGGTACACAGACGGTACACACGGTCAGTACATGCGGTGGTACACACAGACGGTACACACGGTCAGTACACGCGGTGTTACACACAGACAGTACACACGGTCAGTACACGCGGTGGTACACACAGACGGTACACACGGTCAGTACACGCGGTGGTACACACGGTCAGTACACGCGGTGGTACACACAGACGGTACACACGGTCAGTACATGCGGTCGTACACACAGACAGTACACGCGCTGGTACACACAGACGGTACACACGGTCAGTACACGCGGTGGTACACACAGAAGGTACACACGGTCAGTACACGCGGTGTTACACACAGACGGTACACACGGTCAGTACACGCGGTGTTACACACAGACAGTACACACGGTCAGTACATGCGGTGGTACACACAGACGGTACACACGGTCGGTACATGCGGTGGTACACACAGACGGTACACACGGTCAGTACACGCGGTGGTACACACAGACGGTACACACGGTCAGTACATGCGGTGGTACACACAGACAGTACACGCGGTGGTATACACAGACAGTACACACGGTCAGTACACGCGGTGTTACACACAGACGGTACACACGGTCAGTACATGCGGTGGTACACACAGACAGTACACACGGTCAGTACACGCGGTGTTACACACAAGACGGTACACACGGTCAGTACACGCGGTGGTACGCAGACGGTACACACGGTCAGTACATGCGGTGGTACACACAGACAGTACACGCGGTGGTACACACAGACGGTACACACGGTCACTACACGCGGTGGTACACACAGACGGTACACACGGTCAGTACATGCGGTGGTACACACAGACAGTACACACGGTCAGTACACGCGGTGTTACACACAGACGGTACACACGGTCAGTACACGCGGTGGTACGCAGACGGTACACACGGTCAGTACATGCGGTGGTACACACAGACAGAACACGCGGTGGTACACACAGACGGTACACACGGTCAGTACACGCGGTGGTACTCACAGACGGTACACACGGTCAGTACACGCGGTGGTAAAAACAGACGGTACACACGGTCAGTACACGCGGTGGTACACACAGACGGTACACACGGTCAGTACACGCGGTGGTACACACAGACGGTACACACGGTCAGTACACGCGGTGGTACACACAGACAGTACACACGGTCGGTGGTACACACAGACGGTACACACGGTCAGTACACGCGGTGTTACACACAGACAGTACACACGGTCAGTACACGCGGTGGTACACAGACGGTACACACGGTCAGTACATGCGGTGGTACACACAGAAGGTACACACGGTCAGTACACGCGGTGTTACACACAGACAGTACACACGGTCAGTACACGCGGTGGTACACATATGGTACACACGGTCAGTACATGCGGTGGTACACACAGACGGTACACACGGTCAGTACACGCGGTGTTACACACAGACAGTACACACGGTCAGTACACGCGGTGGTACACATATGGTACACACGGTCAGTACACGCGGTGGTACACAGACGGTACACACGGTCAGTACATGCGGTGGTACACACAGACGGTACACACGGTCAGTACACGCGGTGTTACACACAGACAGTACACACGGTCAGTACACGCGGTGGTACACAGACGGTACACACGGTCAGTACATGCGGTGGTACACACAGACGGTACACACGGTCAGTACACGCGGTGGTACACACAGACGGTACACACGGTCAGTACATGCGGTCGTACACACAGACAGTACACGCGCTGGTACACACAGACGGTACACACGGTCAGTACACGCGGTGGTACACACAGAAGGTACACACGGTCAGTACACGCGGTGTTACACACAGACGGTACACACGGTCAGTACACGCGGTGTTACACACAGACAGTACACACGGTCAGTACATGCGGTGGTACACACAGACGGTACACATGGTCGGTACATGCTGTGGTACACACAGACGGTACACACGGTCAGTACACGCGGTGGTACACACAGACGGTACACACGGTCAGTACATGCGGTGGTACACACAGACAGTACACACGGTCAGTACACGCGATGTTACACACAAGACGGTACACACGGTCAGTACACGCGGTGGTACGCAGACGGTACACACGGTCAGTACATGCGGTGGTACACACAGACAGTACACGCGGTGGTACACACAGACAGTACACACGGTCAGTACATGCGGTGGTACACACAGACAGTACACACGGTCAGTACATGCTGTGGTACACACAGACAGTACACACGGTGGTACACACAGACGGTACACACGGTCAGTACACGCGGTGGTACACACAGACGGTACACACGGTCAGTACACGCGGTGGTACACACAGACGGTACACACGGTCAGTACACGCGGTGTTACACACAGACGGTACACACGGTCAGTACACGCGGTGGTACACACAGACAGTACACACGGTCAGTACACGCGGTGGTACACAGACGGTACACACGGTCAGTACATGCGGTGGTACACACAGACGGTACACACGGTCAGTACACGCGGTGTTACACACAGACAGTACACACGGTCAGTACACGCGGTGGTACACACAGACGGTACACACGGTCAGTACACGCGGTGGTACACACGGTCAGTACACGCGGTGGTACACACAGACGGTACACACGGTCAGTACATGCGGTCGTACACACAGACAGTACACGCGCTGGTACACACAGACGGTACACACGGTCAGTACACGCGGTGGTACACACAGAAGGTACACACGGTCAGTACATGCGGTGGTACACACAGACAGTACACACGGTCAGTACACGCGGTGTTACACACAAGACGGTACACACGGTCAGTACACGCGGTGGTACGCAGACGGTACACACGGTCAGTACATGCGGTGGTACACACAGACAGTACACGCGGTGGTACACACAGACGGTACACACGGTCAGTACACGCGGTGGTACACACAGACGGTACACACGGTCAGTACATGCGGTGGTACACACAGACAGTACACACGGTCAGTACACGCGGTGTTACACACAGACGGTACACACGGTCAGTACACGCGGTGGTACGCAGACGGTACACACGGTCAGTACATGCGGTGGTACACACAGACAGAACACGCGGTGGTACACACAGACGGTACACACGGTCAGTACACGCGGTGGTACTCACAGACGGTACACACGGTCAGTACACGCGGTGGTAAAAACAGACGGTACACACGGTCAGTACACGCGGTGGTACACACAGACGGTACACACGGTCAGTACACGCGGTGGTACACACAGACGGTACACACGGTCAGTACACGCGGTGGTACACACAGACAGTACACACGGTCGGTGGTACACACAGACGGTACACACGGTCAGTACACGCGGTGTTACACACAGACAGTACACACGGTCAGTACACGCGGTGGTACACAGACGGTACACACGGTCAGTACATGCGGTGGTACACACAGAAGGTACACACGGTCAGTACACGCGGTGTTACACACAGACAGTACACACGGTCAGTACACGCGGTGGTACACATATGGTACACACGGTCAGTACATGCGGTGGTACACACAGACGGTACACACGGTCAGTACACGCGGTGTTACACACAGACAGTACACACGGTCAGTACACGCGGTGGTACACATATGGTACACACGGTCAGTACACGCGGTGGTACACAGACGGTACACACGGTCAGTACATGCGGTGGTACACACAGACGGTACACACGGTCAGTACACGCGGTGTTACACACAGACAGTACACACGGTCAGTACACGCGGTGGTACACAGACGGTACACACGGTCAGTACATGCGGTGGTACACACAGACGGTACACACGGTCAGTACACGCGGTGGTACACACAGACGGTACACACGGTCAGTACATGCGGTCGTACACACAGACAGTACACGCGCTGGTACACACAGACGGTACACACGGTCAGTACACGCGGTGGTACACACAGAAGGTACACACGGTCAGTACACGCGGTGTTACACACAGACGGTACACACGGTCAGTACACGCGGTGTTACACACAGACAGTACACACGGTCAGTACATGCGGTGGTACACACAGACGGTACACATGGTCGGTACATGCTGTGGTACACACAGACGGTACACACGGTCAGTACACGCGGTGGTACACACAGACGGTACACACGGTCAGTACATGCGGTGGTACACACAGACAGTACACACGGTCAGTACACGCGATGTTACACACAAGACGGTACACACGGTCAGTACACGCGGTGGTACGCAGACGGTACACACGGTCAGTACATGCGGTGGTACACACAGACAGTACACGCGGTGGTACACACAGACAGTACACACGGTCAGTACATGCGGTGGTACACACAGACAGTACACACGGTCAGTACATGCTGTGGTACACACAGACAGTACACACGGTGGTACACACAGACGGTACACACGGTCAGTACACGCGGTGGTACACACAGACGGTACACACGGTCAGTACACGCGGTGGTACACACAGACGGTACACACGGTCAGTACACGCGGTGTTACACACAGACGGTACACACGGTCAGTACACGCGGTGGTACACACAGACAGTACACACGGTCAGTACACGCGGTGGTACACAGACGGTACACACGGTCAGTACATGCGGTGGTACACACAGACGGTACACACGGTCAGTACACGCGGTGTTACACACAGACAGTACACACGGTCAGTACACGCGGTGGTACACACAGACGGTACACACGGTCAGTACACGCGGTGGTACACACGGTCAGTACACGCGGTGGTACACACAGACGGTACACACGGTCAGTACATGCGGTCGTACACACAGACAGTACACGCGCTGGTACACACAGACGGTACACACGGTCAGTACACGCGGTGGTACACACAGAAGGTACACACGGTCAGTACACGCGGTGTTACACACAGACGGTACACACGGTCAGTACACGCGGTGTTACACACAGACAGTACACACGGTCAGTACATGCGGTGGTACACACAGACGGTACACACGGTCGGTACATGCGGTGGTACACACAGACGGTACACACGGTCAGTACACGCGGTGGTACACACAGACGGTACACACGGTCAGTACATGCGGTGGTACACACAGACAGTACACGCGGTGGTATACACAGACAGTACACACGGTCAGTACACGCGGTGTTACACACAGACGGTACACACGGTCAGTACATGCGGTGGTACACACAGACAGTACACACGGTCAGTACACGCGGTGTTACACACAAGACGGTACACACGGTCAGTACACGCGGTGGTACGCAGACGGTACACACGGTCAGTACATGCGGTGGTACACACAGACAGTACACGCGGTGGTACACACAGACGGTACACACGGTCAGTACACGCGGTGGTACAAACAGACGGTACACACGGTCAGTACATGCGGTGGTACACACAGACAGTACACACGGTCAGTACACGCGGTGTTACACACAGACGGTACACACGGTCAGTACACGCGGTGGTACGCAGACGGTACACATGGTCAGTACATGCGGTGGTACACACAGACAGAACACGCGGTGGTACACACAGACGGTACACACGGTCAGTACACGCGGTGGTACTCACAGACGGTACACACGGTCAGTACACGCGGTGGTAAAAACAGACGGTACACACGGTCAGTACACGCGGTGGTACACACAGACGGTACACACGGTCAGTACACGCGGTGGTACACACAGACGGTACACACGGTCAGTACACGCGGTGGTACACACAGACAGTACACACGGTCGGTGGTACACACAGACGGTACACACGGTCAGTACACGCGGTGTTACACACAGACAGTACACACGGTCAGTACACGCGGTGGTACACAGACGGTACACACGGTCAGTACATGCGGTGGTACACACAGAAGGTACACACGGTCAGTACACGCGGTGTTACACACAGACAGTACACACGGTCAGTACACGCGGTGGTACACATATGGTACACACGGTCAGTACATGCGGTGGTACACACAGACGGTACACACGGTCAGTACACGCGGTGTTACACACAGACAGTACACACGGTCAGTACACGCGGTGGTACACATATGGTACACACGGTCAGTACACGCGGTGGTACACAGACGGTACACACGGTCAGTACATGCGGTGGTACACACAGACGGTACACACGGTCAGTACACGCGGTGTTACACACAGACAGTACACACGGTCAGTACACGCGGTGGTACACAGACGGTACACACGGTCAGTACATGCGGTGGTACACACAGACGGTACACACGGTCAGTACACGCGGTGGTACACACAGACGGTACACACGGTCAGTACACGCGGTGGTACACACAGACGGTACACACGGTCAGTACATGCGGTCGTACACACAGACAGTACACGCGCTGGTACACACAGACGGTACACACGGTCAGTACACGCGGTGGTACACACAGAAGGTACACACGGTCAGTACACGCGGTGTTACACACAGACGGTACACACGGTCAGTACACGCGGTGTTACACACAGACAGTACACACGGTCAGTACATGCGGTGGTACACACAGACGGTACACATGGTCGGTACATGCTGTGGTACACACAGACGGTACACACGGTCAGTACACGCGGTGGTACACACAGACGGTACACACGGTCAGTACATGCGGTGGTACACACAGACAGTACACACGGTCAGTACACGCGATGTTACACACAAGACGGTACACACGGTCAGTACACGCGGTGGTACGCAGACGGTACACACGGTCAGTACATGCGGTGGTACACACAGACAGTACACGCGGTGGTACACACAGACAGTACACACGGTCAGTACATGCGGTGGTACACACAGACAGTACACACGGTCAGTACATGCTGTGGTACACACAGACAGTACACACGGTGGTACACACAGACGGTACACACGGTCAGTACACGCGGTGGTACACACAGACGGTACACACGGTCAGTACACGCGGTGGTACACACAGACGGTACACACGGTCAGTACACGCGGTGTTACACACAGACGGTACACACGGTCAGTACACGCGGTGGTACACACAGACAGTACACACGGTCAGTACACGCGGTGGTACACAGACGGTACACACGGTCAGTACATGCGGTGGTACACACAGACGGTACACACGGTCAGTACACGCGGTGTTACACACAGACAGTACACACGGTCAGTACACGCGGTGGTACACACAGACGGTACACACGGTCAGTACACGCGGTGGTACACACGGTCAGTACACGCGGTGGTACACACAGACGGTACACACGGTCAGTACATGCGGTCGTACACACAGACAGTACACGCGCTGGTACACACAGACGGTACACACGGTCAGTACACGCGGTGGTACACACAGAAGGTACACACGGTCAGTACACGCGGTGTTACACACAGACGGTACACACGGTCAGTAC
The DNA here is from genome assembly GCF_933228915.1 of Telmatherina bonti. Lineage (NCBI taxonomy): Eukaryota > Metazoa > Chordata > Actinopteri > Atheriniformes > Telmatherinidae > Telmatherina > Telmatherina bonti. The sequence goes on from NC_136624.1 coordinate 4,525,612, forward strand.
ACGCGGTGTTACACACAGACAGTACACACGGTCAGTACATGCGGTGGTACACACAGACGGTACACACGGTCGGTACATGCGGTGGTACACACAGACGGTACACACGGTCAGTACACGCGGTGGTACACACAGACGGTACACACGGTCAGTACATGCGGTGGTACACACAGACAGTACACGCGGTGGTATACACAGACAGTACACACGGTCAGTACACGCGGTGTTACACACAGACGGTACACACGGTCAGTACATGCGGTGGTACACACAGACAGTACACACGGTCAGTACACGCGGTGTTACACACAAGACGGTACACACGGTCAGTACACGCGGTGGTACGCAGACGGTACACACGGTCAGTACATGCGGTGGTACACACAGACAGTACACGCGGTGGTACACACAGACGGTACACACGGTCAGTACACGCGGTGGTACAAACAGACGGTACACACGGTCAGTACATGCGGTGGTACACACAGACAGTACACACGGTCAGTACACGCGGTGTTACACACAGACGGTACACACGGTCAGTACACGCGGTGGTACGCAGACGGTACACACGGTCAGTACATGCGGTGGTACACACAGACAGAACACGCGGTGGTACACACAGACGGTACACACGGTCAGTACACGCGGTGGTACTCACAGACGGTACACACGGTCAGTACACGCGGTGGTAAAAAACAGACGGTACACACGGTCAGTACACGCGGTGGTACACACAGACGGTACACACGGTCAGTACACGCGGTGGTACACACAGACGGTACACACGGTCAGTACACGCGGTGGTACACACAGACAGTACACACGGTCGGTGGTACACACAGACGGTACACACGGTCAGTACACGCGGTGTTACACACAGACAGTACACACGGTCAGTACACGCGGTGGTACACAGACGGTACACACGGTCAGTACATGCGGTGGTACACACAGAAGGTACACACGGTCAGTACACGCGGTGTTACACACAGACAGTACACACGGTCAGTACACGCGGTGGTACACATATGGTACACACGGTCAGTACATGCGGTGGTACACACAGACGGTACACACGGTCAGTACACGCGGTGTTACACACAGACAGTACACACGGTCAGTACACGCGGTGGTACACATATGGTACACACGGTCAGTACACGCGGTGGTACACAGACGGTACACACGGTCAGTACATGCGGTGGTACACACAGACGGTACACACGGTCAGTACACGCGGTGTTACACACAGACAGTACACACGGTCAGTACACGCGGTGGTACACAGACGGTACACACGGTCAGTACATGCGGTGGTACACACAGACGGTACACACGGTCAGTACACGCGGTGGTACACACAGACGGTACACACGGTCAGTACATGCGGTCGTACACACAGACAGTACACGCGCTGGTACACACAGACGGTACACACGGTCAGTACCTTCTGTGGTACACACAGAAGGTACACACGGTCAGTACACGCGGTGTTACACACAGACGGTACACACGGTCAGTACACGCGGTGTTACACACAGACAGTACACACGGTCAGTACATGCGGTGGTACACACAGACGGTACACATGGTCGGTACATGCTGTGGTACACACAGACGGTACACACGGTCAGTACACGCGGTGGTACACACAGACGGTACACACGGTCAGTACATGCGGTGGTACACACAGACAGTACACACGGTCAGTACACGCGATGTTACACACAAGACGGTACACACGGTCAGTACACGCGGTGGTACGCAGACGGTACACACGGTCAGTACATGCGGTGGTACACACAGACAGTACACGCGGTGGTACACACAGACGGTACACACGGTCAGTACACGCGGTGGTACACACAGACGGTACACACGGTCAGTACACGCGGTGTTACACACAGACGGTACACACGGTCAGTACACGCGGTGGTACGCAGACGGTACACACGGTCAGTACATGCGGTGGTACACACAGACAGAACACGCGGTGGTACACACAGACGGTACACACGGTCAGTACACGCGGTGGTACTCACAGACGGTACACACGGTCAGTACACGCGGTGGTAAAAACAGACGGTACACACGGTCAGTACACGCGGTGGTACACACAGACGGTACACACGGTCAGTACACGCGGTGGTACACACAGACGGTACACACGGTCAGTACACGCGGTGGTACACACAGACAGTACACCACGGTCGGTGGTACACACAGACGGTACACACGGTCAGTACATGCGGTGGTACACACAGACGGTACACACGGTCAGTACACGCGGTGTTACACACAGACAGTACACACGGTCAGTACACGCGGTGGTACACATATGGTACACACGGTCAGTACATGCGGTGGTACACACAGACAGTACACACGGTCAGTACACGCGGTGGTACACAGACGGTACACACGGTCAGTACACGCGGTGGTACACAGACGGTACACACGGTCAGTACATGCGGTGGTACACACAGACGGTACACAGGGTCAGTACATGTGGTCGTACACACAGACAGTACACGCGGTGGTAAACACAGACGGTACACACGGTCAGTACACGCGGTGGTACACACAGACGGTACACACGGTCAGTACACGCGGTGGTACACACAGACAGTACACACGGTCAGTACACACGGTGGTACACACAGACAGTACACACGGTCAGTACACGCGGTGTTACACACAGACGGTACACACGGTCAGTACACGCGGTGGTACACACAGACAGTACACACGGTCAGTACACGCGGTGTTACACACAAGACGGTACACACGGTCAGTACACGCGGTGGTACGCAGACGGTACACACGGTCAGTACATGCGGTGGTACACACAGACAGTACACGCGGTGGTACACACAGACGGTACACACGGTCAGTACACGCGGTGGTACACACAGACGGTACACACGGTCAGTACATGCGGTGGTACACACAGACAGTACACACGGTCAGTACACGCGGTGTTACACACAGACGGTACACACGGGCAGTACACGCGGTGGTACGCAGACGGTACACACGGTCAGTATATGCGGTGGTACACACAGACAGTACACGCGGTGGTACACACAGACGGTACACACGGTCAGTACACGCGGTGGTACACACAGACGGTACACACGGTCAGTACACGCCCTGGTACACACAGACGGTACACACGGTCAGTACACGCGGTGGTACACACAGACGGTACACACGGTCAGTACACGCGGTGGTACACAGACGGTACACACGGTCAGTACATGCGGTGGTACACACAGATGGTACACACGGTCAGTACACGCGGTGGTACACATAGACGGTACACACGGTCAGTACACGCGGTGGTACACACAGATGGTACACACGGTCAGTACACGCGGTGGTACACACAGATGGTACACACGGTCAGTACACGCGGTGGTACACACAGACGGTACACACGGTCAGTACACGCGGTGGTACTCACAGACGGTACACACGGTCAGTACACACGGTGGTACACACAGACGGTACACACGGTGAGTACACGCGGTGGTACACACAGACGGTACACACGGTCAGTACACGCGGTGGTACACACAGACGGTACACACGGTCAGTACACGCGGTGGTACACACAGACAGTACACACGGTCAGTACACGCGGTGGTACACACAGACAGTACACACGGTCAGTACACGTGGTGGTACACAGACGGTACACACTGTCAGTACATGCGGTGGTACACACAGACGGTACATATGGTCAGTACACGCGGTGGTACACACAGACAGTACACACGGTCAGTACATGCGGTGGTACACACAGACAGTACACACGGTGGTACACACAGACGGTACACACGGTCAGTACATGCGGTGGTAAACACAGATGGTACACACGGTCAGTACACGCGGTGGTACACACAGACGGTACACACGGTCAGTACATGCGGTCGTACACACAGACAGTACATGCGGTGGTACACACAGACGGTACACACGGTCAGTACAGGCGGTGTTACACACAGACGGTACACACGGTCAGTACACGCGGTGGTACACACAGACAGTACACACGGTCAGTACACGCGGTGGTACACAGACGGTACACATGGTCAGTACATGCGGTGGTACACACAGACGGTACACACGGTCAGTACACGCGGTGGTACACACAGACAGTACACACGGTCAGTACACGCGGTGGTACACACAGACAGTACACACGGTCAGTACACGCGGTGGTACACAGACGGTACACACGGTCAGTACATGCGGTGGTACACACAGACGGTACATACGGTCAGTACACGCGGTGGTACACACAGACAGTACACACGGTCAGTACATGCGGTGGTACACACAGACAGTACACACGGTCAGTACACGCGGTGGTACACACAGACGGTACACACGGTCAGTAGATGCGGTGGTACACACAGATGGTACACACGGTCAGTACACGCGGTGGTTCACACAGACGGTACACACGGTCAGTACATGCGGTCGTACACACAGACAGTACACGCGGTGGTACACACAGACAGTACACACGGTCAGTACACGCGGTGGTACACAGACGGTACACATGGTCAGTACATGCGGTGGTACACACAGACGGTACACACGGTCAGTACACGCGGTGGTACACAGACGGTACACACGGTCAGTACATGCGGTGGTACACACAGACGGTACACACGGTCAGTACATGCGGTCGTACACACAGACAGTACACGCGGTGGTACACACAGACAGTACACACGGTCAGTACACGCGGTGGTACACAGACGGTACACATGGTCAGTACACGCGGTGGTACACACAGACGGTACACACGGTCAGTACATGCGGTCGTACACACAGACAGTACGCGCGGTGGTACACACAGACGGTACACACGGTCAGTACACGCGGTGGTACACACAGACGGTACACACGGTCAGTACACGCGGTGTTACACACAGACAGTACACACGGTCAGTACACGCGGTGGTACACATATGGTACACACGGTCAGTACATGCGGTGGTACACACAGACAGTACACACGGTCAGTACACGCGGGTGGTACACAGACGGTACACACGGTCAGTACACGCGGTGGTACACAGACGGTACACACGGTCAGTACATGCGGTGGTACACACAGACGGTACACACGGTCAGTACATGTGGTCGTACACACAGACAGTACACGCGGTGGTAAACACAGACGGTACACACGGTCAGTACACGCGGTGGTACACACAGACGGTACACACGGTCAGTACACGCGGTGGTACACACAGACAGTACACACGGTCAGTACACACGGTGGTACACACAGACAGTACACACGGTCAGTACACGCGGTGTTACACACAGACGGTACACACGGTCAGTACACGCGGTGGTACACACAGACAGTACACACGGTCAGTACACGCGGTGTTACACACAAGACGGTACACACGGTCAGTACACGCGGTGGTACGCAGACGGTACACACGGTCAGTACATGCGGTGGTACACACAGACAGTACACGCGGTGGTACACACAGACGGTACACACGGTCAGTACACGCGGTGGTACACACAGACGGTACACACGGTCAGTACATGCGGTGGTACACACAGACAGTACACACGGTCAGTACACGCGGTGTTACACACAGACGGTACACACGGGCAGTACACGCGGTGGTACGCAGACGGTACACACGGTCAGTATATGCGGTGGTACACACAGACAGTACACGCGGTGGTACACACAGACGGTACACACGGTCAGTACACGCGGTGGTACACACAGACGGTACACACGGTCAGTACACGCGGTGGTACACACAGACGGTACACACGGTCAGTACACGCGGTGGTACACACAGACGGTACACACGGTCAGTACACGCGGTGGTACACAGACGGTACACACGGTCAGTACATGCGGTGGTACACACAGATGGTACACACGGTCAGTACACGCGGTGGTACACATAGACGGTACACACGGTCAGTACACGCGGTGGTACACACAGATGGTACACACGGTCAGTACACGCGGTGGTACACACAGATGGTACACACGGTCAGTACACGCGGTGGTACACACAGACGGTACACACGGTCAGTACACGCGGTGGTACTCACAGACGGTACACACGGTCAGTACACGCGGTGGTACACACAGACGGTACACACGGTCAGTACACGCGGTGGTACACACAGACGGTACACACGGTCAGTACACGCGGTGGTACACACGGACGGTACACACGGTCAGTACACGCGGTGGTACACACAGACAGTACACACGGTCAGTACACGCGGTGGTACACACAGACTGTACACACGGTCAGTACACGTGGTGGTACACAGACGGTACACACTGTCAGTACATGCGGTGGTACACACAGACGGTACATACGGTCAGTACACGCGGTGGTACACACAGACAGTACACACGGTCAGTACATGCGGTGGTACACACAGACAGTACACACGGTGGTACACACAGACGGTACACACGGTCAGTACATGCGGTGGTAAACACAGATGGTACACACGGTCAGTACACGCGGTGGTACACACAGACGGTACACACGGTCAGTACATGCGGTGGTAAACACAGATGGTACACACGGTCAGTACACGCGGTGGTACACACAGACGGTACACACGGTCAGTACATGCGGTCATACACACAGACAGTACATGCGGTGGTACACACAGACGGTACACACGGTCAGTACAGGCGGTGTTACACACAGACGGTACACACGGTCAGTACACGCGGTGGTACACACAGACAGTACACACGGTCAGTACACGCGGTGGTACACAGACGGTACACATGGTCAGTACATGCGGTGGTACACACAGACGGTACACACGGTCAGTACACGCGGTGGTACACACAGACAGTACACACGGTCAGTACACGCGGTGGTAAACACAGACAGTACACACGGTCAGTACACGCGGTGGTACACAGACGGTACACACGGTCAGTACATGCGGTGGTACACACAGACGGTACATACGGTCAGTACACGCGGTGGTACACACAGACAGTACACACGGTCAGTACATGCGGTGGTACACACAGACAGTACACACGGTCAGTACACGCGGTGGTACACACAGACGGTACACACGGTCAGTAGATGCGGTGGTACACACAGATGGTACACACGGTCAGTACACGCGGTGGTACACACAGACGGTACACACGGTCAGTACATGCGGTCGTACACACAGACAGTACACGCGGTGGTACACACAGACAGTACACACGGTCAGTACACGCGGTGGTACACAGACGGTACACATGGTCAGTACATGCGGTGGTACACACAGACGGTACACACGGTCAGTACACGCGGTGGTACACAGACGGTACACACGGTCAGTACATGCGGTGGTACACACAGACGGTACACACGGTCAGTACATGCGGTCGTACACACAGACAGTACACGCGGTGGTACACACAGACAGTACACACGGTCAGTACACGCGGTGGTACACAGACGGTACACATGGTCAGTACACGCGGTGGTACACACAGACGGTACACACGGTCAGTACATGCGGTCGTACACACAGACAGTACGCGCGGTGGTACACACAGACGGTACACACGGTCAGTACACGCGGTGGTACACACAGACAGTACACACGGTCAGTACACGCGGTGGTACACACAGACAGTACACACGGTCAGTACACGCCTTGGTACACAGACGGTACACACGGTCAGTACATGCGGTGGTACACACAGACGGTACATACGGTCAGTACACGCGGTGGTACACACAGACGGTACACACGGTCAGTACATGCGGTCGTACACACAGACAGTACACGCGGTGGTACACACAGACGGTACACACGGTCAGTACACGCGGTGTTACACACAGACGGTACACACGGTCAGTATATGCGGTGGTACACACAGACAGTACACACGGTCAGTACACGCGGTGTTACACACAGACAGTACACACGGTCGGTACATGCGGTGGTACACACAGACGGCACACACGGTCGGTACATGCGGTGGTACACACAGACGGTACACACGGTCAGTACACGCGGTGGTACACACAGACGGTACACACGGTCAGTACACGCTGTGTTACACACAGACAGTACACACGGTCAGTACACGCGGTGGTACACACAGATGGTACACACGGTCAGTACACGCGGTGGTACACACAGATGGTACACACGGTCAGTACACGCGGTGGTACACACAGATGGTACACACGGTCAGTACACGCGGTGGTACACACAGACGGTACACACGGTCAGTACATGCGGTCGTACACACAGACAGTACACGCGGTGGTACACACAATGACGGTACACACGGTCAGTACACGCGGTGGTACACACAGACGGTACACACGGTCAGTACACGCGGTGGTACACACAGACAGTACACACGGTCAGTACACGCGGTGGTACACACAGAGAGTACACACGGTCAGTACACGCGGTGGTACACAGACGGTACACACGGTCAGTACACGCGGTGGTACACACAGACGGTACACACGGTCAGTACATGCGGTGGTACACACAGACAGTACACACGGTCAGTACACGCGGTGTTACACACAAGACTGTACACACGGTCAGTACACGCGGTGGTACCCAGACGGTACACACGGTCAGTACATGCGGTGGTACACACAGACAGTACACGCGGTGGTACACACAGACGGTACACACGGTCAGTACATGCGGTGGTACACAAAGACGGTACACACGGTCAGTACATGCGGTGGTACACACAGACAGTACACATGGTCAGTACACGCGGTGTTACACACAGACGGTACACACGGTCAGTACACGCGGTGGTACGCAGACGGTACACACGGTCAGTACATGCGGTGGTACACACAGACAGTACACGCGGTGGTACACACAGACGGTACACACGGTCAGTACACGCGGTGGTACACGCAGACGGTACACACGGTCAGTACACGCGGTGGTACACAGACGGTACACACGGTCAGTACATGCGGTGGGACACACAGATGGTACACACGGTCAGTACACGCGGTGGTACACACAGACGGTACACACGGTCAGTACACGCGGTGGTACACACAGATGGTACACACGGTCAGTACACGCAGTGGTACACACAGACGGTACACACGGTCAGTACACGCGGTGGTACACACAGACGGTACACACGGTCAGTACACGCGGTGGTACACACAGAGAGTACACACGGTCAGTACACGCGGTGGTACACACAGACAGTACACACGGTCAGTACACGCGGTGGTACACAGACGGTACACACGGTCAGTACATGCGGTGGTACACACAGACGGTACATACGGTCAGTACACGCGGTGGTACACACAGACAGTACACACGGTCAGTACATGCGGTGGTACACACAGACAGTACACACGGTCAGTACACGCGGTGGTACACACAGACGGTACACATGGTCAGTACACACAGATGGTACACACGGTCAGTACACGCGGTAGTACACACAGATGGTACACACGGTCAGTACAAACGGTCAGTACATGCGGTCGTACACACAGACAGTACACGCGGTGGTACACACAGACGGTACACACGGTCAGTACACGCGGTGGTACACACAGACGGTACACACGGTCAGTACACGATGTGTTACACACAGACGGTACACACGGTCAGTACACGCGGTGGTACACACAGACAGTACACACGGTCAGTACACGCGGTGGTACACACAGACAGTACACACGGTCAGTACACGCGGTGTTACACACAGACAGTACACACGGTCAGTACACGCGGTGGTACACAGACGGTACACACGGTCAGTACACGCGGTGTTACACACAGACGGTACACACGGTCAGTACACGCGGTGGTACGCAGACGGTACACACGGTCAGTACATGCGGTGGTACACACAGACAGTACACGCGGTGGTACACACAGACGGTACACACAGTCAGTACACGCGGTGTTACACACAGACGGTACACACGGTCAGTACACGCGGTGGTACGCAGACGGTACACACGGTCAGGACATGCGGTGGTACACACAGACAGTACAAGCGGTGGTACACACAGACGGTACACACGGTCAGTACACGCGGTGGTACACACAGACGGTACACACGGTCAGTACACGCAGTGGTACACAGACGGTACACACGGTCAGGACATGCGGTCGTACACACAGACAGTACACGCGGTCAGTACACGCGGTGTTACACACAAGACTGTACACACGGTCAGTACACGCGGTGGTACGCAGACGGTACACACGGTCAGTACATGCGGTGGTACACACAGACAGTTCACGCGGTGGTACACACAGACGGTACACACGGTCAGTACATGCGGTGGTACACAAAGACGGTACACACGGTCAGTACATGCGGTGGTACACACAGACAGTACACATGGTCAGTACACGCGGTGTTACACACAGACGGTACACACGGTCAGTACATGCGGTGGTACGCAGACGGTACACACGGTCAGTACATGCGGTGGTACACACAGACAGTACACGCGGTGGTACACACAGACGGTACACACGGTCAGTACACGCGGTGGTACACGCAGACGGTACACACGGTCAGTACACGCGGTGGTACACAGACGGTACACACGGTCAGTACATGCGGTGGGACACACAGATGGTACACACGGTCAGTACACGCGGTGGTACACACAGACGGTACACACGGTCAGTACACGCGGTGGTACACACAGATGGTACACACGGTCAGTACACGCAGTGGTACACACAGACGGTACACACGGTCAGTACACGCGGTGGTACACACAGACAGTACACACGGTCAGTACACGCGGTGGTACACACAGACAGTACACACGGTCAGTACACGCTGTGTTACACACAGACAGTACACACGGTCAGTACACGCGGTGGTACACAGACGGTACACACGGTCAGTACACGCGGTGTTACACACAGACGGTACACACGGTCAGTACACGCGGTGGTACGCAGACGGTACACACGGTCAGTACATGCGGTGGTACACACAGACAGTACACGCGGTGGTACACACAGACGGTACACACAGTCAGTACACGCGGTGTTACACACAGACGGTACACACGGTCAGTACACGCGGTGGTACGCAGACGGTACACACGGTCAGGACATGCGGTGGTACACACAGACAGTACACGCGGTGGTACACACAGACGGTACACACGGTCAGTACACGCGGTGGTACACACAGACGGTACACACGGTCAGTACACGCAGTGGTACACAGACGGTACACACGGTCAGGACATGCGGTCGTACACACAGACAGTACACGCGGTCAGTACACGCGGTGTTACACACAAGACTGTACACACGGTCAGTACACGCGGTGGTACGCAGACGGTACACACGGTCAGTACATGCGGTGGTACACACAGACAGTACACGCGGTGGTACACACAGACGGTACACACGGTCAGTACATGCGGTGGTACACAAAGACGGTACACACGGTCAGTACATGCGGTGGTACACACAGACAGTACACATGGTCAGTACACGCGGTGTTACACACAGACGGTACACATGGTCAGTACACGCGGTGGTACGCAGACGGTACACACGGTCAGTACATGCGGTGGTACACACAGACAGTACACGCGGTGGTACACACAGACGGTACACACGGTCAGTACACGCGGTGGTACACGCAGACGGTACACACGGTCAGTACACGCGGTGGTACACAGACGGTACACACGGTCAGTACATGCGGTGGGACACACAGATGGTACACACGGTCAGTACACGCGGTGGTACACACAGACGGTACACACGGTCAGTACACGCGGTGGTACACACAGATGGTACACACGGTCAGTACACGCAGTGGTACACACAGACGGTACACACGGTCAGTACACGCGGTGGTACACACAGACGGTACACACGGTTAGTACACGCGGTGGTACACACAGAGAGTACACACGGTCAGTACACGCGGTGGTACACACAGACAGTACACACGGTCAGTACACGCGGTGGTACACAGACGGTACACACGGTCAGTACATGCGGTGGTACACACAGACGGTACATACGGTCAGTACACGCGGTGGTACACACAGACAGTACACACGGTCAGTACATGCGGTGGTACACACAGACAGTACACACGGTAAGTACACGCGGTGGTACACACAGACGGTACACATGGTCAGTACACACAGATGGTACACACGGTCAGTACACGCGGTGGTACACACAGATGGTACACACGGTCAGTACAAACGGTCAGTACATGCGGTCGTACACACAGACAGTACACGCGGTGGTACACACAGACGGTACACACGGTCAGTACACGCGGTGGTACACACAGACGGTACACACGGTCAGTACACGCGGTGTTACACACAGACGGTACACACGGTCAGTACACGCGGTGGTACACACAGACAGTACACACGGTCAGTACACGCGGTGGTACACACAGACAGTACACACGGTCAGTACACGCGGTGTTACACACAGACAGTACACACGGTCAGTACACGCGGTGGTACACAGACGGTACACACGGTCAGTACACGCGGTGTTACACACAGACGGTACACACGGTCAGTACACGCGGTGGTACGCAGACGGTACACACGGTCAGTACATGCGGTGGTACACACAGACAGTACACGCGGTGGTACACACAGACGGTACACACAGTCAGTACACGCGGTGTTACACACAGACGGTACACACGGTCAGTACACGCGGTGGTACGCAGACGGTACACACGGTCAGGACATGCGGTGGTACACACAGACAGTACACGCGGTGGTACACACAGACGGTACACACGGTCAGTACACGCGGTGGTACACACAGACGGTACACACGGTCAGTACATGCAGTGGTACACAGACGGTACACACGGTCAGGACATGCGGTCGTACACACAGACAGTACACGCGGTGGTACACACAGACGGTACACACGGTCAGTACACGCGGTGGTACACACAGATGGTACACACGGTCAGTACACGCGGTGGTACACACAGATGGTACACACGGTCAGTACACGCGGTGGTACACACAGACGGTAGACACGGTCAGTACACGCGGTGGTACACACAGACAGTACACACGGTCAGTACACGCGGTGGTACACAGATGGTACACACGGTCAGTACATGCGCTGGTACACACAGACGGTACACACGGTCAGTACACGCGGTTTTACACACAGACGGTACACACGGTCAGTACACGCGGTGGTACACACAGACAGTACACATGGTCAGTACATTCGGTGCTACACACAGACAGTACACACGGTCAGTACATGCGGTGGTACACACAGACAGTACACACGGTCAGTACATGCGGTCGTACACACAGACAGTACACGCGGTGGTACACACAGACGGTACACACGGTCAGTACACGCGGTGGTACACACAGACGGTACACACGGTCAGTACATGCGATCGTACACACAGACAGTACACGCGGTGGTACACGCAGACGGTACACACGGTCAGTACATGCGGTGGTACACACAGACGGTACACACGGTCAGTACACGCGGTGGTACACACAGACGGTACACACGGTCAGTACACGCGGTGGTACACACAGATGGTACACACGGTCAGTACACGCGGTGGTACACACAGACGGTACACACGGTTAGTACACGCGGTGGTACACACAGAGAGTACACACGGTCAGTACACGCGGTGGTACACACAGACAGTACACACGGTCAGTACACGCGGTGGTACACAGACGGTACACACGGTCAGTACATGCGGTGGTACACACAGACGGTACATACGGTCAGTACACGCGGTGGTACACACAGACAGTACACACGGTCAGTACATGCGGTGGTACACACAGACAGTACACACGGTAAGTACACGCGGTGGTACACACAGACGGTACACATGGTCAGTACACACAGATGGTACACACGGTCAGTACACGCGGTGGTACACACAGACAGTACACACGGTCAGTACACGCGGTGTTACACACAGACAGTACACACGGTCAGTACACGCGGTGGTACACAGACGGTACACACGGTCAGTACACGCGGTGTTACACACAGACGGTACACACGGTCAGTACACGCGGTGGTACGCAGACGGTACACACGGTCAGTACATGCGGTGGTACACACAGACAGTACACGCGGTGGTACACACAGACGGTACACACAGTCAGTACACGCGGTGTTACACACAGACGGTACACACGGTCAGTACACGCGGTGGTACGCAGACGGTACACACGGTCAGGACATGCGGTGGTACACACAGACAGTACACGCGGTGGTACACACAGACGGTACACACGGTCAGTACACGCGGTGGTACACACAGACGGTACACACGGTCAGTACATGCAGTGGTACACAGACGGTACACACGGTCAGGACATGCGGTCGTACACACAGACAGTACACGCGGTGGTACACACAGACGGTACACACGGTCAGTACACGCGGTGGTACACACAGATGGTACACACGGTCAGTACACGCGGTGGTACACACAGATGGTACACACGGTCAGTACACGCGGTGGTACACACAGACGGTAGACACGGTCAGTACACGCGGTGGTACACACAGACAGTACACACGGTCAGTACACGCGGTGGTACACAGATGGTACACACGGTCAGTACATGCGCTGGTACACACAGACGGTACACACGGTCAGTACACGCGGTTTTACACACAGACGGTACACACGGTCAGTACACGCGGTGGTACACACAGACAGTACACATGGTCAGTACATTCGGTGCTACACACAGACAGTACACACGGTCAGTACATGCGGTGGTACACACAGACAGTACACACGGTCAGTACATGCGGTCGTACACACAGACAGTACACGCGGTGGTACACACAGACGGTACACACGGTCAGTACACGCGGTGGTACACACAGACGGTACACACGGTCAGTACATGCGATCGTACACACAGACAGTACACGCGGTGGTACACGCAGACGGTACACACGGTCAGTACATGCGGTGGTACACACAGACGGTACACACGGTCAGTACACGCGGTGGTACACACAGACGGTACACACGGTCAGTACACGCGGTGGTACACACAGATGGTACACACGGTCAGTACACGCGGTGGTACACACAGACGGTACACACGGTTAGTACACGCGGTGGTACACACAGAGAGTACACACGGTCAGTACACGCGGTGGTACACACAGACAGTACACACGGTCAGTACACGCGGTGGTACACAGACGGTACACACGGTCAGTACATGCGGTGGTACACACAGACGGTACATACGGTCAGTACACGCGGTGGTACACACAGACAGTACACACGGTCAGTACATGCGGTGGTACACACAGACAGTACACACGGTAAGTACACGCGGTGGTACACACAGACGGTACACATGGTCAGTACACACAGATGGTACACACGGTCAGTACACGCGGTGGTACACACAGATGGTACACACGGTCAGTACAAACGGTCAGTACATGCGGTCGTACACACAGACAGTACACGCGGTGGTACACACAGACGGTACACACGGTCAGTACACGCGGTGGTACACACAGACGGTACACACGGTCAGTACACGCGGTGTTACACACAGACGGTACACACGGTCAGTACACGCGGTGGTACACACAGACAGTACACACGGTCAGTACACGCGGTGTTACACACAGACAGTACACACGGTCAGTACACGCGGTGGTACACAGACGGTACACACGGTCAGTACACGCGGTGTTACACACAGACGGTACACACGGTCAGTACACGCGGTGGTACGCAGACGGTACACACGGTCAGTACATGCGGTGGTACACACAGACAGTACACGCGGTGGTACACACAGACGGTACACACAGTCAGTACACGCGGTGTTACACACAGACGGTACACACGGTCAGTACACGCGGTGGTACGCAGACGGTACACACGGTCAGGACATGCGGTGGTACACACAGACAGTACACGCGGTGGTACACACAGACGGTACACACGGTCAGTACACGCGGTGGTACACACAGATGGTACACACGGTCAGTACATGCAGTGGTACACAGACGGTACACACGGTCAGGACATGCGGTCGTACACACAGACGGTACACGCGGTGGTACACACAGACGGTACACACGGTCAGTACACGCGGTGGTACACACAGATGGTACACACGGTCAGTACACGCGGTGGTACACACAGATGGTACACACGGTCAGTACACGCGGTGGTACACACAGACGGTAGACACGGTCAGTACACGCGGTGGTACACAGATGGTACACACGGTCAGTACATGCGCTGGTACACACAGACGGTACACACGGTCAGTACACGCGGTTTTACAAACAGACGGTACACACGGTCAGTACACGCGGTGGTACACACAGACAGTACACATGGTCAGTACATTCGGTGGTACACACAGACAGTACACACGGTCAGTACATGCGGTGGTACACACAGACAGTACACACGGTCAGTACATGCGGTCGTACACACAGACAGTACACGCGGTGGTACACACAGACGGTACACACGGTCAGTACACGCGGTGGTACACACAGACGGTACACACGGTCAGTACATGCGATCGTACACACAGACAGTACACGCGGTGGTACACGCAGACGGTACACACGGTCAGTACATGCGGTGGTACACACAGACGGTACACACGGTCAGTACACGCGGTGGTACACACAGACGGTACACACGGTCAGTACACGCGGTGGTACACACAGATGGTACACACGGTCAGTACACGCGGTGGTACACACAGATGGTACACACGGTCAGTACACGCGGTGGTACACACAGACGGTACACACGGTCAGTACACGCGGTGGTACACACAGACGGTACACACGGTCAGTACACGCGGTGGTACACACAGACGGTACACACGGTCAGTACACGCGGTGTACACACAGACAGTACACACGGTCAGTACACGCGGTGGTACACACAGACAGTACACACGGTCAGTACATGCGGTGGTACACACAGACGGTACATACGGTCAGTACACGCGGTGGTACACACAGACAGTACACACGGTCAGTACATGCGGTGGTACACACAGACAGTACACACGGTGGTACACACAGATGGTACACACGGTCAGTACATGCGGTGGTACACACAGATGGTACACACGGTCAGTACACGCGGTGGTACACACAGACGGTACACACGGTCAGTACATGCGGTCGTACACACAGACAGTACACGCGGTGGTACACACAGACGTTACACACGGTCAGTACACGCGGTGGTACACACAGACGGTACACACGGTCAGTACACGCGGTGTTACACACAGACGGTACACACGGTCAGTACACGCGGTGGTACACACAGACAGTACACACGGTCAGTACACGCGGTGGTACACAGACGGTACACATGGTCAGTACATGCGGTGGTACACACAGATGGTACACACGGTCAGTACACATTGTGTGACACACAGACAGTACACACGGTCAGTACACGCGGTGGTACACAGACGGTACACACGGTCAGTACATGCGGTGGTACACACAGACGGTACACACGGTCAGTACACGCGGTGGTACACACAGACGGTACACACGGTCAGTACATGCGGTCGTACACACAGACAGTACGCGCGGTGGTACACACAGATGGTACACACGGTCAGTACACGCGGTGGTACACACAGACAGTACACACGGTCAGTACACGCGGTGGTACACACAGACAGTACACACGGTCAGTACACGCGGTGGTACACAGACGGTACACACGATCACCACACGCGGTGGTACACACAGACGGTACACACGGTCAGTACACGCGGTGGTACACACAGAAGGTCCACACGGTCAGTACACGCGGTGGTACACACAGAAGGTACACACGGTCAGTACACGCGGT
This sequence comes from Telmatherina bonti, assembly GCF_933228915.1. Lineage (NCBI taxonomy): Eukaryota > Metazoa > Chordata > Actinopteri > Atheriniformes > Telmatherinidae > Telmatherina > Telmatherina bonti. The sequence goes on from NC_136624.1 coordinate 4,543,550, forward strand.
GTTACACACAGACAGTTCACACGGTCAGTACATGCGTTGGTACACACAGACGGTACACACGGTCGGTACATGCGGTGGTACACACAGACGGTACACACGGTCAGTACACGCGGTGGTACACACAGACGGTACACACGGTCAGTACACGTGGTGTTACACACAGACAGTACACACTGTCAGTACACGCGGTGGTACACACAGATGGTACACACGGTCAGTACACGCGGTGGTACACACAGACGGTACACATGGTCAGTACACGCGGTGGTACACACAGATGGTACACACGGTCAGTACACGCGGTGGTACACACAGATGGTACACACGGTCAGTACACGCGGTGGTACACACAGACGGTACACACGGTCAGTACATGCGGTCGTACACACGGACAGTACGCGCGGTGGTACACACAGACGGTACACACGGTCAGTACACGCGGTGGTACACACAGACGGTACACACGGTCAGTACACGCGGTGGTACACACAGACAGTACACACGGTCAGTACATGCGGTGGTACACACAGACAGTACACACGGTCAGTACATGTGGTGGTACACACAGACAGTACACACGGTCAGTACACGCGGTGGTACACAGACGGTACACACGGTCAGTACACGCGGTGGTACACACAGACGGTACACACGGTCAGTACATGCGGTGGTACACACAGACAGTACACACGGTCAGTACACGCGGTGTTACACACCAGACGGTACACACGGTCAGTACACGCGGTGGTACGCAGACGGTACACACGGTCAGTACATGCGGTGGTACACACAGACAGTACACGCGGTGGTACACACAGACGGTACACACGGTCAGTACACGCGGTGGTACACACAGACGGTACACACGGTCAGTACATGCGGTGGTACACACAGACAGTACACACGGTCAGTACACGCGGTGTTACACACAGACGGTACACACGGTCAGTACACGCGGTGGTACGCAGACGGTACACACGGTCAGTACATGCGGTGGTACACACAGACAGTACACGCGGTGGTACACACAGACGGTACACACGGTCAGTACACGCGGTGGTACACACAAACGGTACACACGGTCAGTACACGCGGTGGTACACAGACGGTACACACGGTCAGTACATGCGGTGGTACACACAGATGGTACACACGGTCAGTACACGCGGTGGTACACACAGACGGTACACACGGTCAGTACACGCGGTGGTACACACAGATGGTACACACGGTCAGTACACGCGGTGGTACACACAGACGGTACACACGGTCAGTACACGCGGTGGTACACACAGACGGTACACACGGTCAGTACACGCGGTGGTACACACAGAGAGTACACACGGTCAGTACACGCGGTGGTACACACAGACAGTACACACGTTCAGTACACGCGGTGGTACACAGACGGTACACACGGTCAGTACATGCGGTGGTACACACAGACGGTACATACGGTCAGTACACGCGGTGGTACACACAGACGGTACACATGGTCAGTACATGCGGTGGTACACACAGACGGTACACACAGTCAGTACACGCGGTGGTACACACAGACGGTACACGCGGTCAGTACATGCGGTCGTACACACAGACAGTACACGCGGTGGTACACACAGACGGTACACACGGTCAGTACACGTGGTGGTACACATAGACAGTACACACGGTCAGTACACGCGGTGGTACACACAGACAGTACACACGGTCAGTACACGCGGTGGTACACAGACGGTACACACAGACAGTACACGCGGTGGTACACACAGACGGTACACATGGTCAGTACATGCGGTGGTACACACAGACAGTACACACGGTCAGTACACGCGGTGTTACACACAAGACGGTACACACGGTCAGTACACGCGGTGGTACGCAGACGGTACACACGGTCAGTACATGCGGTGGTACACACAGACAGTACAAGCGGTGGTAAACACAGACGGTACACACGGACAGTACACGCGGTGGTACACACAGACGGTACACACGGTCAGTACATGCGGTGGTACACACAGACAGTACACACGGTCAGTACACGCGGTGTTACACACAGACGGTACACACGGTCAGTACACGCGGTGGTACACACAGATGGTACACACGGTCAGTACATGCGGTGGTACACACAGATGGTACACACGGTCAGTACACGCAGTGGTACACACCGACGGTACACACGGTCAGTACACGCGGTGGTACACACAGACGGTACACACGGTCAGTACACGCGGTGGTACACACAGAGAGTACACACGGTCAGTACACGCGGTGGTACACACAGACAGTACACACGGTCAGTAAACGCGGTGGTACACAGACGGTACACACGGTCAGTACATGCGGTGGTACACACAGACGGTACATACGGTCAGTACACGCGGTGGTACACACAGACAGTACACACGGTCAGTACATGCGGTGGTACACACAGACAGTACACACGTTCAGTACACGCGGTGGTACACACAGACGGTACACATGGTCAGTACATGCGGTGGTACACACAGACGGTACACACAGTCAGTACACGCGGTGGTACACACAGACGGTACACACGGTCAGTACATGCGGTCGTACACACAGACAGTACACACGGTCAGTACATGCGGTGTTACACACAAGACGGTACACACGGTCAGTACACGCGGTGGTACGCAGACGGTACACACGATCAGTACATGCCGGGGTACACACAGACAGTACACGCGGTGGTACACACAGACGGTACACACGGTCAGTACACGCGGTGGTACACACAGACGGTACACACGGTCAGTACATGCGGTGGTACACACAGACAGTACACACGGTCAGTACACGCGGTGTTACACACAGACGGTACACACGGTCAGTACACGCGGTGGTACGCAGACGGTACACACGGTCAGTACACGCGGTGGTACACACAGACAGTACACGCGGTGGTACACACAGACGGTACACACGGTCAGTACACGCGGTGGTACACACAGACGGTACACACGGTCAGTACACGCGGTGGTACACACAGATGGTACACACGGTCAGTACACGCAGTGGTACACACAGACTGTACACACGGTCTGTACACGCGGTGGTACACACAGACGGTACACACGGTCAGTACACGCGGTGGTACACACAGAGAGTACACACGGTCAGTACACGCGGTGGTACACACAGACAGTACACACGGTCAGTACACGCGGTGGTACACAGACGGTACACACGGTCAGTACATGCGGTGGTACACACAGACGGTACATACGGTCAGCACACGCGGTGGTACACACAGACAGTACACACGGTCAGTACATGCGGTGGTACACACAGACAGTACACACGGTCAGTACACGCGGTGGTACACACAGACGGTACACATGGTCAGTACATGCGGTGGTACACACAGACGGTACACACAGTCAGTACACGCGGTGGTACACACAGACGGTACACACGGTCAGTACATGCGGTCGTACACACAGACAGTACACGCTGTGGTACACACAGACGGTACACACGGTCAGTACACGCGGTGGTACACACAGACGGTACACACGGTCAGTACACGCGGTGTTACACACAGACGGTACACACGGTCAGTACACGCGGTGGTACACACAGACAGTACACACGGTCAGTACACGCGGTGCTACACACAGACGGTACACACGGTCAGTACACGCGGTGGTACACACAGACAGTACACACGGTCAGTACACGCGGTGTTACACACAGACAGTACACACGGTCAGTACACGCGGTGGTACACACAGACGGTACACACGGTCAGTACATGCGGTGGTACACACAGACGGTACACACGGTCAGTACATGCGGTCGTACACACAGACGGTACACACGGTCAGTACACGCGGTGGTACACACAGACGGTACACACGGTCAGTACACGCGGTGGTACACACAGACGGTACACACGGTCAGTACACGCGGTGGTACGCAGACGGTACACACGGTCAGTACATGCGGTGGTACACACAGACAGTACACGCGGTGGTACACACAGACGGTACACACGGTCAGTACACGCGGTGTTACACACAGACGGTACACACGGTCAGTACACGTTGTGGTACGCAGACGGTACACACGGTCAGTACATGCGGTGGTACACACAGACAGTACACGCGGTGGTACACACAGACGGTACACACGGTCAGTACACGCGGTGGTACACACAGACTGTACACACGGTCAGTACATGCGGTGGTACACACAGACAGTACACACGGTCAGTACACGCGGTGTTACACACAGACGGTACACACGGTCAGTACACGCGGTGGTACGCTGACGGTACACACGGTCAGTACATGCGGTGGTACACACAGACAGTACACGCGGTGGTACACACAGACGGTACACACGGTCAGTACACGTGGTGGTAAACACAGACGGTACACACGGTCAGTACACGCGGTGTTACACACAGACGGTACACACGGTCAGTACACGCGGTGGTAGACACAGACAGTACACACGGTCAGTACATGCGGTGGTACACACAGACGGTACACACGGTCAGTACACGCGGTGTTACACACAGACAGTACACACGGTCAGTACACGCGGTGGTACACAGACGGTACACACGGTCAGTACATGCGGTGGTACACACAGACGGTACACACGGTCAGTACATGCGGTCGAACACACAGACAGTACACGCGGTGGTACACACAGACGGTACACACGGTCAGTACACGCGGTGGTACGCAGATGGTACACACGGTCAGTACATGCGGTGGTACACACAGACTGTACACACGGTCAGTACATGCGGTGGTACACACAGACAGTACACACGGTCAGTACACGTGGTGTTACACACAGACGGTACACACGGTCAGTACACGCGGTGGTACGCAGATGGTACACACGGTCAGTACATGCGGTGGTACACACAGACAGTACACGCGGTGGTACACACAGACGGTACACACGGTCAGTACACGCGGTGGTACGCAGATGGTACACACGGTCAGTACATGCGGTGGTACACACAGACAGTACACGCGGTGGTACACACAGACGGTACACACGGTCAGTACACGCGGTGGTACACACAGACGGTACACACGGTCAGTACACGCGGTGGTACACAGACGGTACACACGGTCAGTACATGCGGTCGTACACACAGACAGTACACGCGGTGGTACACACAGACGGTACACAGGGTCAGTACACGCGGTGGTACACACAGACGGTACACACGGTCAGTACACGCGGTGGTACACACAGACAGTACACACGGTCAGTACACGCGGTGGTACACAGACGGTACACACGGTCAGTACACGCGGTGGTACACACAGACGGTACACACGGTCAGTACATGCGGTGGTACACACAGACGGTACACACGGTCAGTACACGCGGTGGTACACACAGACGGTACACACGGTCAGTACACGCGGTGGTACACACAGACGGTACACACGGTCAGTACACGCGGTGGTACACACAGACGGTACACACGGTCAGTACATGCGGTGGTACACACAGACGGTACACACGGTCAGTACACGCGGTGGTACACACAGACGGTACACACGGTCAGTACACGCGGTGGTACACACAGACGGTACACACGGTCAGTACACGCGGCGGTACACACAGACGGTACACACGGTCAGTACACGCGGTGGTACACACGGTCAGTACACGCGGTGGTACACACAGACGGTACACACGGTCAGTACACGCGGTGGTACACACAGACGGTACACACGGTCAGTACACGCGGTGGTACACACAGACGGTACACACGGTCAGTACACGCGGTGGTACACACAGACGGTACACACGGTCAGTACATGCGGTGGTACACACAGACGGTACACACGGTCTGTACACGCGGTGGTACACACAGACGGTACACATGGTCAGTACACGCGGTGGTACACACAGACGGTACACACGGTCAGTACACGTGGTGGTACACACAGACAGTACACACGGTCAGTACACGCGGTGGTACACACAGACGGTACACATGGTCAGTACATGCGGTGGTACACACAGACGGTACACACGGTCAGTACACGCGGTGGTACACACAGACGGTACACACGGTCAGTACAGGCGGTCGTACACACAGACGGTACACACGGTCAGTACACGCGGTGGTACACACAGACAGTACACACGGTCAGTACACGCGGTGGTACACACAGATGGTACACACGGTCAGTACACGCGGTGGTACACACAGACGGTACACACGGTCAGTACAGGCGGTCGTACACACAGACGGTACACACGGTCAGTACACGCGGTGGTACACACAGACAGTACACACGGTCAGTACACGCGGTGGTACACACAGACGGTACACACGGTCAGTACACGCGGCGGTACACACAGACGGTACACACGGTCAGTACACGCGGTGGTACACACGGTCAGTACACGCGGTGGTACACACAGACGGTACACACGGTCAGTACACGCGGTGGTACACACAGACGGTACACACGGTCAGTACACGCAGTGGTACACACAGACGGTACACACGGTCAGTACACGCGGTGGTACACACAGACGGTACACACGGTCAGTACATGCGGTGGTACACACAGACGGTACACACGGTCTGTACACGCGGTGGTACACACAGACGGTACACATGGTCAGTACACGCGGTGGTACACACAGACGGTACACACGGTCAGTACACGCGGTGGTACACACAGACAGTACACACGGTCAGTACACGCGGTGGTACACACAGACGGTACACATGGTCAGTACATGCGGTGGTACACACAGACGGTACACACGGTCAGTACACGCGGTGGTACACACAGATGGTACACACGGTCAGTACACGCGGTGGTACACACAGACGGTACACACGGTCAGTACAGGCGGTCGTACACACAGACGGTACACACGGTCAGTACACGCGGTGGTACACACAGACAGTACACACGGTCAGTACACGCGGTGGTACACACAGACGGTACACACGGTCAGTACACGCGGTGGTACACACAGACGGTACACACGGTCAGTACACGCGGTGGTACACACAGACAGTACACGCGGTGGTACACACAGACAGTACATGCGGTCGTACACACAGACAGTACACGCGGTGGTACACACAGACGGTACACGCAGGGATTCCTGCTGCTGCCTTGCTTTTAGCCTCAGGTGTTGACCTTTATTAAAATAGGATCATTACAAAAGAGATAATAAATTTACATTTAAACAAAACGACGTCTGTTCATCTTCACAGAAAGTTACATGGCCTGCCTCTCCTGGGTTGACCATGAATCTCCCCTTCTGGGCCTCCTACTGTCTTATCATTACATCTACTGTTGCACAGACTAAGGTGCTCCATTTCCTACATCTTTACACTGACCAAGGTAAGGAATTTAATATTTTTAATGTTGCTGCGGGTCTACAAGGTTCTGGTCCAGCCTGATCTGCCGGTCCTACACGAACCACCAGGACTTCTGAGATCATCTGTACACAGACAGTGGTCTGCAGATGGTGGTCATGATAAAGATGATGTCTGTGTACTTCACTATTAGTCTTCCTTCGTCTTTGCTCTCTACTTTCTTGTTATTTTTAGTTGAATTTTCTTCTCTGAATATTTCTTTTGCCCTTCACTGTGATTCTTTTAATCTTTTATGTAACGTATTTTGACTTGTCTTGTATGTTAAATGTGACGTACAAACAAACCTGCTTTGCTGTCTGAACGGTGTCAACAGAAAGTTTTACTAAAACGCGGCTTTCACTGTGAGCCATGCTTCTGAAAGTGCACATCACCACCACACTTAAGCAATTTATCTGTCTCACAGCGCTGAAGTGAAACTACTTAATCAAAGCTGCACATCCTGGAAGTGTGAACAATGGAGTCAAAGAACTGCTGAACGCACCTCATCTCCCCACATGGAAAGTATTGCACTGAAGCTCACATCTGACCACAGGGAACCTGACACCAGTGTGACTGGGTTTGACCAGACCCAGTTAGCCCTGGATAATGTTGAGAAAAAATATTTTTTGCTAAAGAACATGAAGAGAATGTTCGAGTGTTGGAGACATACGGTGCAGATTAAAAATATTCTTATCCATTGTTCAGTGTAGATGTGATAAATTTAGGGAAGAAAGGTAATCTAATAAAAATGGCCACTTATAAGGAAAGTGTTGCAAACAAGATACACCTCCTTTGGTACTGTGAGAAAATGCTCCTCTAACTGAAAGCACACTGTAGTGCTGCCACCTGGTGGTCAGGAGGACTGCTACACACTGGAAATGTCACACCTGGAAGGTCTTGTGGTGGACTAGAAGTGTTTTCTGGAGTAAAATTCATTCATGTGGCATCTTATGGTGCCACCGGATAGTTATGTAAATAAATGGCCTGACCATTGCTGCATTTGAGGCAGGGTACACCCTGGGTAGGTCACCAGTCCATAAAGGGCTAAGTTTACACCTAAGTTTTAAAAATCAACTATACATATGTGTGTGTGTGTGTATATATATATATATATATATATATATATATATATATATATATATATATATATATATATATATATATATATATGTGTGTGTGTGTGTGTGTGTGTGTGTGTGTGTGTGTGTGTGTGTGCGTATATATATATATATATATATATATATATATATATATATATATATAGATAGATAGATAGATAGATAGATAGATAGATAGAGAGAGAGAGAGAGAGAGAGAGATTTATATAGATCTAAGTAGAATAATTTCCATTCATTGAAATCATAGAGTTACAACGGCTGCATATGAATTGATGCCAGTTTCTACACATTAGAGCTGAGAAGTCAGTACACACAAGGCAGAAGACCGGAACTGGCTGTTAATCCAGGAAGTAAAAGTTCTCTGATGGCTTTCCAGTACAACCCACTGGCCCATAGGCCATCATACAACTAACTGCTTGAGCGCTAAACACAATTACACAAAATAACTTATAAGTTGAAATCATTTGAGGGCTCGGTCCCCCATCTACACCCCGTGGTACAGGATATATTTACCATACACTTGCTCAGTGAATTCATTCATACATAGCTGTTGCTGAAACATCACATGGACACCCCATAAAGATAGTTGTATATATCAAACTGTGCAATCTGCAAGAAGAAACACTAGAAGGAAATTTAAGCAGTTAGAAATATTGGTGCGTTTAATGCTCATGCACGTGCAGGATGACAAGCAGGCAGTACATGACAGGATATAAACTCATGTTTCTCTGATCAATAATTTACAGAGAGGCGATCAGAGCAGCATCCCAGCGGATGTCCAAGGTTAATGGCATACACGCATTAGTGGGCTGGGCTGCTAGAGGTCGCTTGACAAGGCATGACAGATATGAAGACATTATTGTTGTGGTGTGAATGACGTAGCGCACTGATTGCCCAGAGTGTCACAAGTCAGCATGAAGAGACAAAATCCTCATCAACAGCAGTTTAAAAAATGCCAAATCTACTGTAAATGAAAGTCCTGATGGCAGATTAATGAGATGGTTTCCTGCTGTTCCATCTCTACAGTAGGTAATCAATAATGGAAGGCTGCTGCATATACTTAGCAGGATTTCACATGCAGCGTGGAGACAAGCTGCAATATAAGACCGCAGGCTGGACGTGAAACGATGCGTTCAACATAAAGCATGATATCATCATCGGTGCTGACTTTCAGAGGGAACTAGGCCACATTCACAGTGTTACGGCTGCTTACAGCTGACTTTTCTCTGTTTTCTTCTATTGTTGGATGTAACCAGTATCTGAGAGCAATCTGAAGTGACAGTCGTGTTGAAAGAGTTGTGTGTGGAGTGACAGCCTCCACAGACGTGCAGCTCACTTTGAGCACGTTCTGCTTCTCTTACCTGCCCTCTATTTTTGGCTTGAACTTCGGTTTTTCCTCTGAAACCAGCCAGGATATCAATTCCACCTTCTCACTGCATTTTTTAGTCTTTTTATTTATTCTTCTGCTTGTTTACTGTTTGTTGTTCATCAGAAAGAAGAGAATGTTTTGCTGAACCAAACATGAAACCGATCTGACAGAAAGACGGTAAATTCTAACAGATTCTAAGCAGGTAAACATGGTTCTTCCTTCAGAAATGGTGGGAGCTACTGGGAGGAAGGACATGTAAGGAATGTCACCCTGAAATCCTGAGCTGGCTGGAGCTAGTTTTGGTGCCCAAGGCGAGATTATGGTTTGTTATTCATGTTTTGCCTGGTAAAGAAAAGGTTAAATGAATAAATAAATAGACTTCTTTAAACACAGTAAGGAGTGTGACTCCATGTTTTCCATTCTAATGAAAATCTGTGAAATCTACAATGTTGTGTTCTGTTGTCATGGTGATTTATAAATGTTTATTGTCCCAATAAAAGCAGCTTTATATTGTGGACAAATGGATGAAAACGTTCCTGAGCAGGACGGTGTGAGCCGCGTGTGTTTTATGTCTCCATTGTGACAGATCAGTTGTGAATATTTGACAGAATTAAACCATAGAAGTGTCTGAATTTGGTTGTATTGACATCAGAAACATGACTGCTGCCGTAATAATACAGAAGTCGCCTGCTTCCAGCTGCTGTTCTCCTTGTTGGCTGACCTGCAGGACATCTGCACTGCTGAGGTGGAGCAGCACAGATGCCACATTCTGCTCCACATAAAGTAGATGTTGTAAAAATTACCTTTACTTTGACTCTGACACACATTTACTGTGATTATGCTACTTAACTGTAACATTTAGTCATAAAATGAATGACTGCGCAATGATGATAGAAATTAGCAGTAACATCCGAGACCACAGATATTGTCTAAACGTACATTTTCCACTGAGTGAAGTTATGAGTAAAAGTTCCTCTGCAGAAGCTTCTAGAAGCCCCTGCAGGACTTCCTCAGGGACTCTGAGACAGACAGATTTACCTGCTACCATACCAGCAGAGGATGGAGCTGCAGCAGACAGAATGAAACAGAGTATTTTAAACATGGGATGTCACCATGCAGCCGAGACGTTATCATGAAGTCTGAAGCTGCTCAATGAGTTCACAGCATCTGCAGAGTTATGAGGAAACTGCTGGATTCCAGCTTCACGCCTCCAGCTGCTCCAGATGAAAACTTAAACCACATTTTATTGTCAGAAAAGCACATAACTCTACTCTGGAACCTGGTTTCTTACTCTTGACTTTTGAAGAGTGCTGGGACAGCTGTTGACATTAATTACCACTGGAGATGCATCATGACTCGCCCTCTCTCTGCAACACACAGTGGTTAGCACTGAAGCCTCTTTGTGTGGCGTTTGCATGTTCTGCCGGTGTATACGTGGTTCTCTTCAGGTACTCCAGCTACTCCCACTGTCCAAACACATGTTCTTGGGCTTTTCTGTTTGAAATACAAATGCAATGAAAGGCATTTTCCCAAACACTAAGCCTGAGTTTACAGTATTCAGCAGGCGCGTGCCCTGATCTGTAGGGTTCAGTAGGCAGGCTGTCGCGAACTGAGCTGGACACACAAATCATTTAAATGTGGCGGCAGGTAAATGCCTGCTTAAAGCTGGTGTTGTTATAGACATGTTCCTCTGGGTGAAGTGGTTCCTCAAAAGAAAGACGTTAAATCTTTTTTAAACCTGAAAGCAGGCTCATCCCTCCGGTGGGAGGGTTCCATTTCTTTATTTCGGCCTTGTATAGGCACTGTCTATCCTGTCTATCCTGTCTACCCTGTCTATCCTGTCTACCCTGTCTATCCTGTCTACCCTGTCTATCCTGTCTACCCTGTCTATCCTGTCTACCCTGCCTACCCTGTCTACCCTGCCTACACTGTCTACACTGTCTACCCTGTCTACACTGTCTACACTGTCTACACTGTCTACCCTGTCTACCCTGTCTACACTGTCTACACTGTCTACACTGTCTACACTGTCTACCCTGTCTATCCTGTCTACCCTGTCTACACTGTCTACACTGTCTACACAGTCTACACTGTCTACCCTGTCTACACTGTCTACACTGTCTACACTGTCTACCCTGTCTACCCTGCCTACACTGTCTACACTGTCTACACTGTCTACCCTGTCTACACTGTCTACACTGTCAACCCTGCCTACACTGTCTACACTGTCTACACTGTCTACCCTGTCTACACTGTCTACACTGTCTACACTGTCTACCCTGCCTACACTGTCTACACTGTCTACACTGTCTACCCTGCCTACCCTGTCTACCCTGTCTACACTGTCTACCCTGTCTACCCTGTCTACCCTGTCTACACTGTCTACACTGTCTACCCTGCCTACACTGTCTACACTGTCTACACTGTCTACCCTGTCTACACTGTCTACCCTGTCTACACTGTCTAAACTGTCTACACTGTCTACCCTGTCTTCCCTGTCTACACTGTCTACCCTGCCTACACTGTCTACACTGTCTACCCTGCCTACACTGTCTACACTGTCTACACTGTCTACCCTGTCTACCCTGCCTACACTGTCTACCCTGTCTACCCTGCCAACACTGTCTACACTGTCTACCCTGCCTACACTGTCTACCCTGCCTACACTGTCTACACTGTCTACCCTGCCTACACTGTCTACACTGTCTACACTGTCTACACTGTCTACCCTGTCTACACTGTCTACCCTGTCTACACTGTCTACACTGTCTACACTGTCTTCCCTGTCTACACTGTCTACCCTGCCTACACTGTCTACACTGTCTACACTGTCTACACTGTCTACCCTGTCTACACTGTCTACCCTGTCTACCCTGCCTACACTGTCTACACTGTCTACCCTGTCTACCCTGCCTACACTGTCTACACTGTCTACCCTGTCTACCCTGTCTACACTGTCTACCCTGTCTACCCTGTCTACACTGTCTACCCTGTCTACACTGTTTACACTGTCTACACTGTCTACCCTGTCTACCCTGTCTACCCTGTCTATCCTGTCTACACTGTTTACACTGTCTACACTGTCTACCCTGTCTACCCTGTCTACACTGTCTACACTGTCTACCCTGCCTACCTTGTCTACCCTGCCTACCCTGTCTACACTGTCTACCCTGTCTATCCTGTCTACCCTGTCTACCCTGTCTATCCTGTCTACCCTGTCTACCCTGTCTACACTGTCTACACTGTCTACCCTGCCTACCCTGTCTACCCTGTCTACCCTGTCTACCCTGTCTACACTGTCTACACTGTCTACACTGTCTACCCTGCCTACCCTGTCTACCCTGCCTACCCTGCCTACACTGTCTACACTGTCTACCCTGCCTACACTGTCTACACTGTCTACCCTGCCTACCCTGTCTACACTGTCTACCCTGCCTACCCTGTCTACCCTGCCTACACTGTCTACACTGCCTACCCTGTCTACCCTGTCTACACTGTCTACCCTGTCTACACAGTCTACACTGTCTACACTGTCTACACTGTCTACCCTGCCTACCCTGCCTACACTGTCTACACTGTCGACACTGTTTACCCTGTTTACCCTGTCTACACTGTTTACACTGTCTACCCTGTCTACACTGTCTACCCTGTCTACCCTGTCTACACTGTCTACACTGTCTACCCTGCCTACCCTGTCTACCCTGTCTACACTGTCTACACTGTTTACACTGTCTACCCTGTCTACACTGTCGACACTGTCTACCCTGTCTACACTGTCGACACTGTCTACCCTGCCTACACTGTCTACACTGTCTACCCTGTCTACACTGTCTACCCTGTCTACCCTGTCTACACTGTCTACACTGTCTACCCTGCCTACCCTGTCTACCCTGTCTACACTGTCTACACTGTTTACACTGTCTACCCTGTCTACACTGTTTACACTGTCTACCCTGCCTACACTGTCTACACTGTCTACCCTGTCTACACTGTCTACCCTGTCTACACTGTCTACCCTGTCTACCCTGTCTACACTGTCTACCCTGTCTACACTGTCTACCCTGTCTACACTGTCTACCCTGTCTACACTGTCTATCCTGTCTACCCTGTCTACACTGTTTACACTGTTTACACTGTCTACCCTGTCTACACTGTTTACACTGTCTACCCTGTCTACACTGTTTACACTGTCTACCCTGTCTACACTGTTTACACTGTCTACCCTGTCTACCCTGCCTACACTGTCTACACTGTCTACCCTGTCTACCCTGTCTACCCTGTCTATCCTGTCTACCCTGTCTACACTGTTTACACTGTCTACCCTGTCTACACTGTTTACACTGTCTACCCTGTCTACACTGTTTACACTGTCTACCCTGTCTACACTGTTTACACTGTCTACCCTGTCTACACTGTTTACACTGTCTACCCTGTCTACACTGTTTACACTGTCTACCCTGTCTACCCTGTCTACACTGTCTACACTGTCTACCCTGTCTACACTGTCTACACTGTCTACCCTGCCTACACTGTCTACCCTGTCTACACTGTCTACACTGTCTACCCTGTCTACCCTGTCTACACTGTCTACCCTGTCTACACTGTTTACACTGTCTACCCTGTCTACCCTGTCTACACTGTCTACACTGTCTACCCTGTCTACACTGTCTACACTGTCTACCCTGCCTACACTGTCTACCCTGTCTACACTGTCTACACTGTCTACCCTGTCTACCCTGTCTACACTGTCTACCCTGTCTACACTGTCTACACTGTCTACCCTGCCTACCCTGTCTACACTGTCTACACTGTCTACCCTGTCTACACTGTTTACACTGTCTACCCTGTCTACACTGTTTACACTGTCTACCCTGTCTACACTGTCTACCCTGTCTACACTGTCTACACTGTCTACCCTGTCTACACTGTCTACACTGTCTACACTGTCTACCCTGTCTACACTGTCTACACTGTCTACCCTGCCTACCCTGTCTACCCTGTCTACACTGTCTACACTGTCTACCCTGTCTACCCTGTCTACACTGTCTACCCTGCCTACACTGTCTACACTGTCTACCCTGTCTACACTGTCTACCCTGTCTACCCTGCCTACACTGTCTACACTGTCTACCCTGTCTACACTGTTTACACTGTCTACCCTGCCTACACTGTCTACACTGTCTACCCTGTCTACCCTGTCTATCCTGTCTACCCTGTCTACACTGTTTACACTGTCTACCCTGTCTACACTGTTTACACTGTCTACCCTGTCTACACTGTTTACACTGTCTACCCTGTCTACACTGTTTACACTGTCTACCCTGTCTACACTGTTTACACTGTCTACCCTGTCTACCCTGCCTACACTGTCTACCCTGTCTACCCTGTCTACCCTGCCTAAACTGTCTACCCTGTCTACCCTGCCTACCCTGTCTACCCTGTCTATCCTGTCTACCCTGTCTACACTGTTTACACTGTCTACACTGTCTACCCTGCCTACCCTGTCTACCCTGCCTACACTGTCTATCCTGTCTACCCTGTCTATCCTGTCTACCCTGTCTACCCTGTCTACCCTGCCTACACTGTCTACACTGTCTACCCTGCCTACCCTGTCTACCCTGCCTACACTGTCTACACTGTCTACCCTGTCTACACTGTTTACACTGTCTACCCTGTCTATCCTGTCTACCCTGTCTACCCTGTCTATCCTGTCTACCCTGTCTACCCTGTCTACACTGTCTACACTGTCTACCCTGCCTACCCTGTCTACACTGTCTACACTGTCTACCCTGCCTACCCTGTCTACCCTGTCTACACTGTCTACCCTGTCTACCCTGTCTACACTGTCTACACTGTCTACCCTGCCTACCCTGTCTACCCTGTCTACACTGTCTACCCTGTCTACCCTGTCTACACTGTCTACACTGTCTACCCTGCCTACCCTGTCTACCCTGTCTACACTGTCTACCCTGTCTACCCTGTCTACACTGTCTACACTGTCTACACTGTCTACCCTGCCTACCCTGTCTACCCTGTCTACACTGTCTACCCTGTCTACCCTGTCTACACTGTCTACACTGTCTACCCTGCCTACCCTGTCTACCCTGTCTACACTGTCTACCCTGTCTACCCTGTCTACACTGTCTACACTGTCTACCCTGCCTACACTGTCTACACTGTGTACCCTGTCTACACTGTCTACCCTGTCTACCCTGCCAACACTCTCTACACTGTCTACCCTGTCTACACTGTTTACACTGTCTACCCTGTCTACACTGTCTACACTGTCTACCCTGTCTACACTGTTTACACTGTCTACCCTGCCTACACTGTCTACACTGTCTACCCTGTCTACACTGTCTACACTGTCTACACTGTCTACCCTGCCTACACTGTCTACCCTGCCTACCCTGTCTACCCTGTCTACACTGTCTACCCTGTCTACACTGTCTACACTGTCTACCCTGCCTACCCTGTCTACCCTGTCTACACTGTCTACCCTGTCTACCCTGTCTACCCTGCCTACCCTGTCTACCCTGTCTACCCTGCCTACCCTGTCTACCCTGTCTACACTGTCTACCCTGCCTACACTGTCTACACTGTCTACACTGTCTACCCTGCCTACCCTGTCTACCCTGTCTACACTGTCTACACTGTCTACACTGTCTACCCTGCCTACCCTGTCTACCCTGTCTACCCTGCCTACACTGTCTACACTGTCTACCCTGTCTAAACTGTTTACACTGTCTACCCTGTCTACACTGTCTACACTGTCTACCCTGTCTACACTGTTTACACTGTCTACCCTGCCTACACTGTCTACACTGTCTACCCTGTCTACACTGTCTACCCTGTCTACCCTGTCTACACTGTCTACCCTTTCTACCCTGTCTACACTGTCTACACTGTCTACACTGTCTACCCTGCCTACCCTGTCTACCCTGTCTACCCTGCCTACCCTGTCTACCCTGTCTACACTGTCTACCCTGTCTACCATGTCTACCCTGTCTACCCTGCCTACACTGTCTACACTGTCTACCCTGTCTACACTGTTTACACTGTCTACCCTGTCTACACTGTCTACACTGTCTACCCTGTCTACACTGTTCACACTGTCTACCCTGCCTACACTGTCTACACTGTCTACCCTGTCTACCCTGTCTACACTGTCTACACTGTCTACCCTGTCTACACTGTTTACACTGTCTACCCTGTCTACACTGTCTACACTGTCTACACTGTCTACCCTGCCTACCCTGTCTACCCTGTCTACCCTGTCTACCCTGCCTACACTGTCTACCCTGTCTACCCTGTCTACCCTGCCTACACTGTCTACCCTGTCTACCCTGCCTACCCTGTCTACCCTGTCTATCCTGTCTACCCTGTCTACACTGTCTACCCTGTCTACCCTGTCTACCCTGCCTACACTGTCTATCCTGTCTACCCTGTCTATCCTGTCTACCCTGTCTACCCTGTCTATCCTGTCTACCCTGTCTACCCTGCCTACACTGTCTACACTGTCTACCCTGCCTACCCTGTCTACCCTGCCTACACTGTCTACCCTGTCTACCCTGTCTACACTGTTTACACTGTCTACCCTGTCTACCCTGTCTATCCTGTCTACCCTGTCTACCCTGCCTACACTGTCTACCCTGCCTACACTGTCTACCCTGCCTACCCTGCCTACCCTGCCTACCCTGCCTACCCTGCCTACACTGTCTACCCTGCCTACCCTGTCTACCCTGCCTACACTGTCTACCCTGTCTACCCTGTCTACACTGTTTACACTGTCTACCCTGTCTATCCTGTCTACCCTGTCTACCCTGTCTATCCTGTCTACCCTGTCTACCCTGTCTACCCTGCCTACCCTGTCTACCCTGCCTACACTGTCTACACTGTCTACCCTGTCTACACTGTTTACACTGTCTACCCTGTCTACCCTGCCTACACTGTCTACCCTGTCTACCCTGCCTACCCTGCCTACACTGTCTACCCTGTCTACCCTGCCTACACTGTCTACCCTGCCTACACTGTCTACCCTGTCTACCCTGCCTACACTGTCTACCCTGTCTACCCTGCCTACACTGTCTACCCTGCCTACCCTGCCTACACTGTCTACCCTGTCTACACTGTCTACACTCTCTACCCTGCCTACACTGTCTACCCTGCCTACACTGTTTACACTGTCTACCCTGTCTACACTGTCTACACTCTCTACCCTGCCTACACTGTCTACCCTGTCTACACTGTCTACACTGTCTACACTCTCTACCCTGCCTACACTGTCTACCCTGTCTACACTGTCTACACTGTTTACACTGTCTACCCTGTCTACACTGTCTACCCTGCCTACACTGTTTACACTGTCTACCCTGTCTACCCTGCCTACACTGTCTACACTGTCTACCCTGTCTACTCTGTCTACACTGTCTACACTGTCTACCCTGTCTACCCTGCCTACACTGTCTACCCTGTCTACCCTGTTTACCCTCTCTACCCTGCCTACCCTGTCTACCCTGTCTACCCTGTCTACCCTCTCTACCCTGCCTACCCTGTCTACCCTGTCTACCCTGCCTACACTGTCTACCCTGTCTACCCTGTCTACCCTCTCTACCCTGCCTACCCTGTCTACCCTGTCTACCCTGTCTACTCTGTCTACACTGTCTACACTGTTTACACTGTCTACCCTGTCTACCCTGTCTACCCTGCCTACACTGCCTACACTGTCTACCCTCTCTACCCTGCCTACACTGTCTACACTGTCTACCCTCTCTACCCTGCCTACACTGTCTACCCTGTCTACCCTGTCTACCCTGTCTACACTGTCTACCCTGCCTACACTGTCTACACTGCCTACCCTGTCTACACTGTCTACCCTGTCTACCCTGCCTACACTGCCTACACTGTCTACCCTCTCTACCCTGCCTACCCTGTCTACCCTGTCTACCCTGTCTACACTGTCTAAACTGTCTACCCTCTCTACCCTGTCTACCCTCTCTACCCTGCCTACACTGTCTACACGCCACTGCTATTAGTATGGGTGTCTATATAATGTGTTATAAGGGAAAATATTGTTTAAGGTTAAAAATGTTATTCAGGAAGATTAATAAATTAATTATGTTAAATAACATCTTTTATATTGAGCAAAGATATATATATATATATATATATATATATATATATATATATATATATATATATATATATATATATATATATATATATATATATATATATATATATATATATATATATATATAATGCGACTAGTGAGTTGGAGAACTTTGACCAGTTGTTTGTATAAACCGAATAAGCTAATGCTATGGGATGATGTTATGGGATGATATTATGGGATGATATTATGGGATGATGTTATGGGATGATATTATGGGATGATATTATGGGATGATGTTATGGGATGATATTATGGGATGATATTATGGGATGATGTTATGGGATGATATTATGGGATGATGTTATGGGATGATATTATGGGATGATATTATGGGATGATGTTATGGGATGATATTATGGGATGATGTTATGGGATGATGTTATGGGATGATATTATGGGATGATATTATGGGATGATATTATGGGATGATATTATGGGATGATGTTATGGGATGATATTATGGGATGATATTATGGGATGATGTTATGGGATGATATTATGGGATGATATTATGGGATGATGTTATGGGATGATGTTATGGGATTATATTATGGGATGATGTTATGGGATGATGTTATGGGATGATATTATGGGATGATATTATGGGATGATGTTATGGGATGATGTTATGGGATTATATTATGGGATGATGTTATGGGATGATATTATGGGATGATATTATGGGATGATGCTATGGGATGATATTATGGGATGATATTATGGGATGATATTATGGGATGATGTTATGGGATGATGTTATGGGATGATATTATGGGATGATATTATGGGATGAAATTATGGGATGATATGGGATGATATTATGGGATGATATTATGGGATGATGTTATGGGATGATATTATGGGATGATATTATGGGATTATATTAAGGGATGATGTTATGGGATGATGTTATGGGATGATATTATGGGATGATATTATGGGATGATGTTATGGGATGATATTATGGGATGATGTTATGGGATGATATTATGGGATGATATTATGGGATTATGTTATGGGATGATGTTATGGGATGATATTATGGGATGATATTATGGGATGATGTTATGGGATGATATTATGGGATGATATTATGGGATGATATTATGGGATGATGTTATGGGATGATATTATGGGATGATGTTATGGGATGATATTATGGGATTATGTTATGGGATGATGTTATGGGATGATATTATGGGATGATGTTATGGGATGATATTATGGGATGATGTTATGGGATGATGTTATGGAATGATGTTATGGGATGATATTATGGGATGATGTTATGGGATGATATTATGGGATGATGTTATGGGATGATATTATGGGATGATATTATGGGATTATGTTATGGGATGATATTATGGGATGATATTATGGGATTATGTTATGGGATGATATTATGGGATGATATTATGGGATGATGTTATGGGATGATATTATGGGATGATGTTATGGGATGATATTATGGGATGATATTATGGGATTATGTTATGGGATGATGTTATGGGATGATATTATGGGATGATGTTATGGGATGATGTTATGGGATGATATTATGGGATGATGTTATGGGATGATATTATGGGATGATGTTATGGGATGATGTTATGGAATGATGTTATGGGATGATATTATGGGATGATGTTATGGGATGATATTATGGGATGATGTTATGGGATGATATTATGGGATGATATTATGGGATTATGTTATGGGATGATGTTATGGGATGATATTATGGGATGATGTTATGGGATGATATTATGGGATGATGTTATGGGATGATGTTATGGAATGATGTTATGGGATGATATTATGGGATGATGTTATGAGATGATGTTATGGGATGAGTTGTTCCTTGTATTTAACAAAAGGACTGTAACAGGGAGGGAAAGGATTTGCACTGCTTCCAGCTCTACATGGTGACACCTGCGTCCATCTAGACTAATCTCCGATGTCCCGTTGTTTGATTTCTGTGTTGTTCTCGCTCTCAGATGTGAGTCGCTGCAGAAACACGTATGATCAACGACTGTAGAACATTTAGCCCTGGAATTGTGCAAGCCTAAATATCTCAATAGAAAACTGGTAATGGAAACATCTAAATTAGGAAATTTAATATATCAAATTCTTTAATATATCAAAAAGGTTTTTATGCTCTCATGATGTTATTTTTCACGTTTTGAGTGTAAGTGTATCGCACCAGTGTACCTAAAACATTTTCCCATTTACATGTCACCACAAATGAATCCCAAGTAAAGATGCTTCTGGATGACATCTTTCTTCTTCTGATGAGGACAGCGGGAACAGCTTTTGTATCTCCACCCTCCTCAGAGTTTAATCTAGAGAGACAAGATTCTGATGAAAATAACAGTTTATGTTCTAAACAGCATTCAACCCTTAAACACCTGCCAATCCCAACTGCACTTTGTCAAATTTGTAGAAAGTTTGCTTTTATTTTCTAATAAACTAATGGAAACTCATCTGCAAACATTTAAATCTTAAGCTTCTGCAATACTGAGAACACGTTTGCTCTGATGAGGGTCTTTGTATTTTCATATGTAAAAATATTGTGACAATTTGATCTAATAGAGAATCAACATTTCTCTGTCGTAGGATTAGCATTCTAATGAGTTTTTATCTTCATAACTGATTAAATAAAAAGGTTATATTAGTCAAACTTCACATATCTGACCTTATAACATATAACCTTATAACTTCTGACCTTATAACATACTTGTAGGATTTTATGAATGTAATATTAAAGAAAAAAGAAATAAAGTGTGCTAAGAATATAGAACTTTATTAAACATTAACAGAAATGAACACAAATATTGAAGAATTTATTCACAAGAAAAGATTTGAAAAAAAAAACATATGTAGGAAATAATGTATGGATTACAATGTGAAACAGGACATGTAAGAAGGAACTGGAAATGACTGGAGGAATCATAACAAAAACATTAAATATCCAACACACACACACCAACATTCTCTGTGAAATACCAAATACCCAGCGGTGGCAATTCAAGGCTATCCAAGCCTGTTGCTGGTCCCAGTGACCGGTCAGAAACCACATGGCTCCATCCTGGACAGCCTCGTGGAGCGAGGCAGCGTAGGCCACGTGTAGGCAGCCAACCCCCCCACATCTGATCCCACTCTGGAAAACATCCAGTTTAGTATCACAACACAAGTGTACAGTATGTACACTCAGGAATAACCACATCTTCTCCCTACATGTACATGAGGGAGATAAAGAGAAAGAAGCTCAGTGTATCAGCAGTCTAAACATATAGCAGCATAGCTAAGGGATGCTAACCATCTCTAGCTATAGGACTTATCAAAAAGATAAGTCTTCAGCCTAGTCTTAAAGGTGGGGAGGGTGTCTGCTTCCCTAACACTAACTGGGAGCTTATTCCATAAGAGAGGGGCCTGATAACCAAAGGCTCTGCCTCCTGCTCGGCTCTTTGAGACTCTAGGAACCACAAGTAAGCCTGCAGTCTGCGAACAAAGTACTCTGCTTGGTATATAAGGAACAATGAGGTCTTTGATATATAGTGGTGCCTGGTTGTGGAGGGCTTTATATGTAAGGAGAAGGATTTGAAATTCTATTCTAGATTCAACAGGCAGCCAATGAAGAGAGGCTAAAACTGGGGAAATATGATCTCTCCTGCTGGTTCTGGTCAGGACTCTGGCTGCAGAATTCTGGATCAGCTGAAGGCTTTTCAGGGCATATTTAGGACAGCCCAGTAATAGAGAGTTACAGTAATCTAGTCTCGAAGTAACAAAAGCGTGAACCAGTTTTTCTGCATCACTCTGAGACAGAATGTCCCTAATTTTGGCTTTATTACGTAAATGAAAGAAGGCTGTTTTAGTAACCTGCTTAATATGTGGGCCAAAGGACAGGTCAGGGTCAAATATTACTCCAAGGTTTCTCACTGTAGCACTGGAAGCTAAAGTAATGCCATCCAGGTTCATTACAAAACTGGAAAATTTATCTCTGAGTTTTTCCTGATCCAAAGAGAATTACTTCAGTCTTATCTGAGTTTAAGAGGAGAAAATTTCTAGACATCCAAGTCTTTATATCTATGAGACAATTTTGTAGCCTATTGGGCTGATTTGTTTCATCTGGTTTAAAGGATAAGTATATCTGAGTATCATCTGCATAACAATGAAAGTTTATTCCATGCTGTCTAATAATTTTGCCTAAAGGGAGCATATATAGCGTGAAGAGTATTGGTCCAAGTACAGAACCTTGAGGAACTCCATGACTTACTGTAGTTTGTGAGGAGGACTTGTCATTTACATGAATGAACTGAAGTCTATCAGATAAATATGATTTAAACCAGCTTAACGCTGTACCTGTAATTCCAATCACCTGTTCTAGTCTTTGTAACAGAATGTTATGATCGACTGTATCAAATGCAGCACTAAGATCAAGCAAGATAAGTACGGACACAAGTCCTTTGTCTGAGACCATAAGAAGGTCATTAGTAACTTTCACCAATGCTGTCTCAGTGCTATGATGAGCTCTAAATCCTGACTGAAACTCCTCGCATAAATTATTTCTGCTCAGGTGGGCATGTAGCTGAGCTGAAACTATTTTCTCCAGAATTTTGGACATAAACGGGAGGTTAGATATAGGTCTATAATTTGCTATCACCTCTGGATCCAGAGATTGCTTTTTAAGTAAAGGCTTGATTACAGCAGTTTTAAATGATTGTGGTACATATCCTGTCACTAAAGACATACTGATAAGATTTAATAGTGATGTATTAATTAAAGGGAAAATGTCCTTAAAGAGGCTCGTTGGGAGAGGGTCTAAGATACAGGTGGATGGTTTAGATGAAGCTATTATTTTAGTTAATTCAGAGGGTTGGACAGGACAGAAACTATTTAGACACAAGTCAGATCCTGGTTCTAAGGATGCTTCAGAGACCACAACAGGCTCAACATTATAGGTAGAAGGAAGAGTATTGTGAATTTGATCTCTAATAGTATCAATTTTATTCCTGAAAAAATACATGAAATCATCAGAGCTAAGTGAGAAAGGAATACATGGCTCCACAGCGCTCCGGCTCCTAGTAAGCCTAGCTACAGTGCTGAAAAGAAACCGAGGGTTGTTTTTGTTTTCCTCTATCAATGATGAATAATAAGCTGTTCTTGCCGTACGTAAGGCTTTTTTGTATACAATTAAACTTTCTTTCCAGGTTAAGTGAGACTCCTCTAGTCCTGATGAACGCCATCTGTTTTCCAAACGCCTTGACGCCTGTTTTAGAGCTCGAAGCTGGGAATTAAACCAGGGAGCCTTCATAATCTTACCTAATTTCTTCTTCTTTAGGGGAGCAACATTATCCAAGGTTGTACGCATTGAAGCTGTTATAGTATCAGCATGTTGATCAATCTGAGCAGGAGTAAGGCTTAAAGGGGGACTCTCAGTCATGCTAACACATGGTAGATGTGAAAAAATGGATTCAATTGATTGTTTAAATTTTGTAATATTATTGTCTGATAAACATCTACTATAGTAGAATTTATTTTTGGTCAGTTAGTAATCAAATAAAGTGAATTCAAAGGTTAATAAGAAGTGATCAGACAATACCGGGTTTTGAGGAAATACTTTGAGCTTATCAGTCTCAATACCAGATGTTGGAACCAGATCAAGAGTATGACCATGAGAGTGAGTGGCTCCATGGACATTTTGTGAAAACCCAATTGAGTTTAGAATGGAGCTAAAGGAAATGTTTAAACTGTTATTTCATGGTCAACATGAATATTAAAATCACCTAGTACAATGACCTTATCAGTAGTCAGCACTAACTCAGACAAGAGATCAGAGAATTCGGTCAGAAACTCGGAGTAAGGTCCAGGTGGGCGATACACTAATGCTAAAAGGAGCGGTTTCTCTGAATTTCAGTAAGACAGAATGAATCAATGTGGTGATCACCTATCAAGTCATTGACTAATAAAGACTTATTTGGGAGGGATCTAATATTCAGTAGGCCACACTTTATTGTCTTATTTTCAGATTTTATTAGATCCATTGTTTTTATTTTCATGAGGTTTTCTTAACTAACCCCAAAAGTGTTTTTGTGTTGTTTAATTCTTACTGCTGGGGAGTTGTATAAGGTCAGAATGGGGTTTTGGGTGGGCGGCGGCAGGTGGGAAGCTGCAGAAAAGTGTGTAGGACTACAATTCTGCCTCCTGGTCCCAACCCTGAGTTGTCAATTTAGCTAACTAATAAAAGAGTCCATATTGCTAGATAAGAGAGCGGCTCCATCCAACGTGGGATGGATGCCATCTCTCCTAATAAGACCAGGCTTTCCCCAAAGAAATTAATCTTTCATTTCAAGCTGTAAGGAGCTTCAGGATGAACAAATACAAATACAACAAATCCAAGTATAATTTCATGACAGTTGACGGGAGTTGGGGGCGGGGGGTGTCCACTCTGCACATCGCAGATATATTGTGGGTCTAAACCACCTACTGGTAGGGAACCAACATCTGTTGTGTGGCTGACTGGAAGTAACTTTGTTAAAACTGGTGGGACGTGTTCAGATCTCTGCGTGAAGGTCAAAGCTCCAGCAGCAGCTTCTGGATGAGCTGCACACATTTCATGCTCTCTTTGGGAAGTCCTGTTAAAACACTGTTGCAATACTCTGGAGATGGTTCTGGGAGGTTCCTCCAGGTCCTTCTGGGAGATTAAAACTCTGTTGAGGTTGCCATGCTGTCAGTGGCTGATCCGAGTCACACAGACTCCCAAGTCTCCAGGTGTTTACCAACCTCAACCTCTTCTCTTTGCTGCCAAACAGAAAAATCTCAGTTTTGTCTTCCTTTAATTGTAGAAACTTCTCTCTCATCCAGTTGTGTATTTGCTCCAGACACTGACACAGAAAGTCTGTTGGACTACAGTGGTGACGGAGACAGTTAAAGCTGTTTATCATTTGCATAACTGAGACAATCAGTGTTAAAGTTCTGTTCTAGTGGACCCAAAGGAAACTTGTGCAGAAGAGGTCCAAGAACTTACCCACAAGTCATATCCACTGGCTCAGAATCCCAGTCATGACATCGTATAGATGCAACAACTACTTCTTATTTTTCTTGTTGTCTTGGCGGTTGGACTTGTAACAGTTTGGCCTGTTACTGCCACCGGCCGATAAGTCGTACCAGAATGCCAGCTGCTACAAGAGACTGCTTAATTGTTTATTAACTCCACCAAGGACATTATGTTTTACTGGCATTTATCTGTTTGTTTGTGTTCAAGACGATCCACAAGGTTATGGACAAATTTTCAGGACATTTCAAGGAGTTTTTGGAAATGTGAAAAGGAAGAACCGACCTAACTTGGGTGATGATTTGAATCCAGGAACTTTTTAAAGGTCTTGGCGAAGGTTTGCGCTCCGAGTGCTTTTCTGGTTATATAAAATGGTCATCCTGTACATCCAAGAAAAACATTAACAAATTAATTCCATGTAATAATCTCTTTGCATTAACAGAATAATTTTCACAGCCAGGCTAAAATCTGTGTAAACTTTACAAAACTTGAATATTCTGCAGCCCAGAAAAGTAGTTAGTTCAGCTGTAAGCAATCAGAGTGCTGCACATGATTGGTGGATTTAATGTTATTAGTAGTAAAGTAATTCAGTCAGGATTCATTGATAAGATTAGTGACCTTGGGGAAATTAAACAAACCCCAGGATCAATGTAAGATGGAGGAGGTAGGAAGGAGGAGCTTGAAAGGAAGGAGTAAACCCACTATCAAAGTTTATTTTCCAGCTAAAGAAAAACTGGAGCTGCTGCAGTTGTTTCTGGCAGGACTCCCTGCCAGTGCAGGTCCACATCAAACCGCTTTGATGGTCTATTGACTGCTGCTTGTTTACCACCTGTCTGTTGGTCTCACTGCCTCCTTCTTAGCTATCAGACTTTTGGTAGCAATGCTGCTTCAGTGATCATTATTTTACAGATAAATGCCTCCTCAAAACCTTTTGCAAGAGAAGAATTTATCAGAGAATCTGTTCTGTGTCTCCTTGAATTAGATTCCCCTTCCACAGCATTAGTCATGAAGTTTTGTTTCTTGACACGGCCACAATAACTTGTATAAAAGTGTGGGAAAGTGAAGAAATGTCAGCATCCACAGCCCACTGTGAGGAATGAAAGTAATGAGCGCAGTGTTTGTCAGTTTGAGCTTTCAGCACTGGTCTTCCACATGGAGTCTTTTCCCAGTGAACCTGGGAGGAGAGCTCTGCAGGCTGCCTGTCAGCTGTCCCATGTGCTTGGAAAGGGCTCCTGGTCTTTTTAATTCCCAGCCAATCTTCTGTCCATCAAACCACTTTATCCCTTCTTCAGAGCTCAGCTCAGGTCCACACACTGTCACTTTCCTGACACATCTCAGAGCCTGTACCTCGACAATACTAAAAAAATATTGTCAGCTTCTCCCCCACCCCTGAATCGCCTTCAACATGAACAACAAATCATATTTCCAAACTGAGTGTAGGAGCAGAGCCTCCCACCCACCTCCCAGCACCTCATACTTTCCACATTTGACTTTTTTTTTTGGCAGAGTGTGTGTATAATAGCAATGAAACCAACAAAAATGAGAGATCTGAGTTGAGCTAATGACAAGCCACTCCATGCTTATCAGGCGACCCAGGCAGTTTTCTAGGGATTGTCCCATCTCTTGATGATTATAACGAGCGGCGGCGGATTCTGCACAATGTGCAGAGCCCTGCAAAGGTAAGGAAGGTGCTCCTCAAATGCTGCCATTCTCCGGAGATTTCCATGAATAAAGGATTAGCAGCAAGCTGCGAGTCAAGCTCTGGTTCTTCCAGTTGCTTAACATATTTAGAGCTGAAATTTTTAGCAGCAGCACAGGCGGCTTAAAGCCAAAGGAGATTGTGCTGCAGTTTTCCAAAGAGAAACTAGTCTTAGAGGGCGGTAGGAGTGTGAGGTGCTGAGGCTTTACTAGCTGTTACTTTAGATCGTGTCCTACAAGGTGGAGCAAATGAAACTGTTTCCTGTTTATCTGGAACTTTTTCTTTTCAAACAGAAAACAGAAATGATTGACATGTCATACACTCAACATCATGTCAACACAGATCAAGAAGAAATTATGTTTTGCTGAGGAAAAACATGTAGCTTTTCATTTTAACGGACAAAGTGGCAGCAGAGTTTATTTTACTGGCTGAACCAATCAGGACGCATCTCTGCTCAAAGATTCTGCTTTCCTGCAGGTGAATTAATGAGGCAGAACCTTGAAACATCTGTTTTACTTTGGTAGTTTGCTTCTCTTATTCTTATTTTTGAGCTGTTTGACAGTCGACACAAGTCTTTATTAGACTGACTCCAGTTTTATGGTCAAAACGAACGACCCCTGGATCGCATTACCTGCAGGGAACATGAGACAGTGTGTCCACATCAGCTATGAAACTGGAAGTTAAACCTGATCTGTGTGTCAGGCTGGAGAATTGCTCTCATGATTGAGTTTTTATGTTTGGTATGTTAAACTAAGAACCAGGTATCAGATTTTTCATGAAGCATTTTAAACATCTTAATAACTGACGTTGAATGCAGCATGATGTCAGATAAAATCCAATATTTTCTGTCAGAATCAATGTTTTAAAAATGCGATGTGTCCAGATTGTGTTGATGATGCACAAACTAAAGCAGAACCTAGCTGTTGGTCTCTGTATCAGACTGGCAAAACATGCACCAGTGGTTGGAGGTTGAATCCTACATCTCTGGCCTCTTGGTTGTAACCTCAGTCATTTCTTATCCTGTTGTTGTTTTCAACTTTTTTTTAAATACAGAAAGTTTTTTCAGGTACTACTTCATGCCAAATGGCAGTTTAGAAGTGTGAGTGGTTGTTTGTCTCTGTGTGGTCCGGTGATGGACTGGTGACCTGTCCAGGTGTACCCGCCTCTCGCCCACTGATCGCTGGGATAGACTCCCAAGCGGCATGGATAATGAATGAATGAATGAATGAATGAGGTAAAAAAAAAAAAAAAAAAAAAGGGTTTTCACCCTGATTTAAAGCAGCTGGCAGTTCCAGCAGACCTGCAGCTTTCTGGAAGTTCTGGTTTCTCTGACAGACAGGAAACCAGTGTGAAGATCTCAGGACTGGAGTCATCCGACCCACTTTCCTGGTCTTAGTGAGGACCAGATCAGCAGCATTCTGGACTAACTGCAGCTGTCTGATGGACTTTAGGGAACCTGTAAGGACAGCGTTACAGTAGTCTAGTCTGCTACAGATAAATGCAGAAATCCTGCTGAGTCATCAGTCCTTTAATCCTCGTCATGTTCTTTACCAATAAAAGGCGACTTCACATCTGTCTCGATGTGATGCTGAGGTTCAGGTCTGAGTCCAGGACCACACCGACATTTCAGGCTTTGTCACTAGTTTTTAAAGTAGCTGTCTGAAGCTGGTTGTTGACGTTAATCTTTATTCTTTGGCTGCAAAGACGTTTGTTTCAGTTTTATCGTTATTTAACTTTACGAATGAAGTTCAATCTGATCAATGCACTTGATCAGAGTTTATATCAAATGGTAAATGGTAAATGAACTTGTACTTATATGGTACTTTTCCAGTCATTTCGATCACTTAAAGTGCTTTACACTACATTGCACATTCCCCATTCACATGCACTCAACCTGACAGACCATCGGGGGCAACTCCCGGCTCAGGGACACGACGCCAACCTTCCACTTGGAAGACAACTGCTCTTCCTCCTGAGCTCCAGCTGCCCACTGGTGAGATAATCATGTAGATTTGTGTGTCATCAATGTAACTATGACAACATATAGTTATTTTAACGTGTAGATCAGGGGTGTTGAACTCCAGTCCTCGAGGGCCGGTATCCTGCAGGTTTTTGGTGTTTCCCTCTACCAACACAGCTGATTCAAATCAAATGGATCCAGCAGCTTCTTGTCAACTTATTGATGAATTTTGATCAGGTGTGTTGAAGCTTGGAGACAACAAACACCTGCAGGATACTGGCCCTCGAGGACTGGAGTTTGACAACTGTGGTGTAGATGTTGAAGAGCAGTGGCCCCAAAATGGAGCCTTGGGGAACCCTGCAGGGATCTTACTGTGCTCAGATTTACAGTTACCTATAGACACAATAGAGAGAGGTTCTCTTTGTCCTGGGGGAGATTCAGCTGTTTAGTCGCTGCAAGAAGAGCCTTCTGTGAACGTACTCACCATATTCACCTGGATCAGTTCACAGCAGTCTGGAGTTCTGCAGAAACATCTACAATCAGATGTCTCCTGGCACTTTGCTCCATCAAACAGAACAAAACACAGAAGCTGGTTTAAGGTTTCAACTTGAAACTTTATTCCTGTAATCTCACAGAGATATCTTCGTAATACAATAGTATCACATGACTGAAGTAAACTGCAGTTTAGGTTAGAGACGGTAAGAGTTCTGTCATGAAAAGCAATCTGGGGCATCATCATCATTTTCACATGTATGTATTCAGATTTAACTAGTTTACATTCAGTACATCAGAGTTAAATAGGAATGTAACATTTAAATAAAAATAATCTGTAAGAAAGTTTGAACTGTGATTGTTTAACATAAATATTAATTCAATGACCAAGTCACAAAATAAAAAGTTCTGACAAAAACTAACACACACAACATCATTGAAACAATCAGTCCACTTTCTAACCTGCATCTTAAATTTCTCTGGAGGACACATTTCAGTGCAACATATGCATAATAGACAAAGAAAAAACTGTTGTACAACTGCATGAGTTTATGTGCAATGCAATAAAAAGGCATCAAGTAATATGAACTGACAACTGAAATTTCAAATTCAATACTTCATTAATACCGTTCCTATCAGATGAAATCTGATGGAAAAAAAAGTCATCTTCTGCATAAATATCCTGCACCAGTGAAATGGAAATTGATTTCAGTTGAGATGTTTCTGCAACATATTCCCCACAGTCATTTTAAATTTGGCTGTGTTGTTCAGTAAACATTTTAAAATCATTTGTAAAACGTCCTCGTCGTGTTCGGTTTATGATGGGATGCAGTTCAGCTTCAGTCATTTTTGTTTAATATTCCAACTAATGTTTCCACTGATACAAAACACTTATGTGCTAAAACCTTCGCTAGAACTTTGATACTTACAAGTTTTTATTTTATATTTTATATTTTAAGAGTTGTACGCAATAAGCCATAACATTATGAACATTTGTGTAATCAATAAGTTCTAGTTATGTTATCAAAGTAACCCTGATTATCAAGGTGTGGACTTTAATGCACCACTGAACGTACGCTGTGGTCTCAGGCACCAAGTAATCAGCAACAGACCCTTTACATCCTGAAAGTTGGAAAAAGTTTCTAATTATTTGTTCAGCATTTCCCACAGGTTCTCTACAGACTCAGATCTGGGGAATATAGATGCCAAATCAACAATTCAAACACAGCAGCATCTCTCAAACCAATCTGAAGAGTCCACTTCCTGTCTGGGTTGATGGTTGGGGTCATGGCGACAAGGGTCAGCAGGTGCATCTTGCTCTATGTACATCAGACACTGTTTTCCTTTACAATGAAAAACTAAGAAAAAACCCTTTTTCCTGTATTTGTTTACTTGGTCAGTTAGATCATGAACTGTTGTCCCTTTTCAACACCAGTACATGACTGCTCAGGCTCTGTGGTAAATATGAACGCAGGCCAAGAGGACACGTTAACATTTACACTTGAAACTTGCAGCCGTGTTGAATAAAACAGCTTCCATAAGGGCCCACAACCCCAAAAAGACAAGCTTATACCAACCTGTACATTTATTAAATCAGGAATTTGTAATGTACATGTTGAAGAGCAACCAGCACACAGCAGGCATAAAAAGTTAAACACCAATCATCAGTCCAGCTGCTTGGTACCTGGAGATACTGGTGAAAACTTTTATGAATTTTTACCTTCCTAAATGGACATGTGAAACAAAATCAAAATATATTACATTCTATGTGCATTAAAAATGATGATTAAATGAGTTCAACACAGCTGTGGATGTGTCAGTACAATGTAGATGGAGCAGGGATAACTCCCAGGTCCCATACCATCAATATAAAAATTGATGCAAGCACACACTGTCCTTTTAGCTTTTTTTTGTCAATATAAAATCTGAAAATGTTAAACGCTCAGTTATTTGGGTTTTGGTTTAGAAAATAAAAAGGGTAAATCCAAGTGTTTCTGACCCATTTTTCATTTTCTCCTTCAAAGGAAAATCTCTGCCTGAATATATACGGACCCCCCTGGACCATTCTACAACCAGCCCACCCCATGTTCAGCCAACTGACCACTCTCATTCTACATAGTTCATTTACTCAGACAACACAGGCCAACACTTTCTTCCTCAGTGCTCTTTTGTCTGGACCATTTTATGTAAGTCCTGACCACTGCAGACCACCAACATCCCATAAGTATTACAGCTGTGGAGATGCCACGATCCACAACAAA
Organism: Telmatherina bonti; assembly: GCF_933228915.1. Classification (NCBI taxonomy): domain Eukaryota; kingdom Metazoa; phylum Chordata; class Actinopteri; order Atheriniformes; family Telmatherinidae; genus Telmatherina; species Telmatherina bonti. Next base: position 4,576,080 of record NC_136624.1, read on the forward strand.
TTATCAAGGCATAACCCAGAAGGTAGAGTCCACGGTAAACATTTTAAGAGTGGTTTTCCATTCTTCTGCCAGTGATCATAATTTCATGGCTGATTGATGTCAAACTTTCATTTCTTTTATCCTATGTTTTAACCCAAACACAAAAATCCTGTACAATTAATTCCAAACAATTACATACAATATTACATCCAAAATACAGAATATAGGATTCAAAAAGATGCCCTTTTGCAAAATGACCACATTTTCAACTAGTGAACAATTAGCTTGAAGCACAGAACCAGTCAAGTTGGAGCCATTGACTTTCATTTGACTAAGCAGGTTCATTCAGACGTTTTACTAAAAGAACATGAAGTTAAGGCAAAGCAGGTTGAACTTATCCCAACTGGACTCACTGGATGGCTGACATTAAACTCTTTACGTTTCAAGTCAGAAAGTTTCTTGATGTGTTAAAGCTTTGAAAAGTTCAGTCAGTTTTTTCTTGCATAACAAACACAGAAGAAAACTTTTACAGCCTCATCATCTTTATGGTAGTTTGCATTGGGAGTGCGGACCAGAAAAATGGTCTGTTTTCATGGATTTGGCTTAACCCCATCATGTTACCCGTTACCTAAACAGATATTTTAAATTTATGCAAAGCCAGCGTGTAATCCCAGTAAAAGCAGCACGTTTAACAGCATTAACTTGTATGAAACACGTGGATTATTAGAGCAAATCTTCTAACAAAAATGATCAAGTTGTTTACAGACCCATATTTTCACAAAATATAAGCGCTCAGGCCCCATTACCCATAAGTCCTTGTGATGTGATTATGTTCATGTGTGTAATGGTCTGGGTAAACCTCTAATGAATATGCAGCTTTTCCTGCAGCGAACAATTGGACTCTCCATAACTAGACAAGCACAGCTCTGATTAATAACATTACCAATGAATCTGCTCCACTCAGGTGTGTGTATCGCCAGTGCCACAGAGGCAGTAAAGATACAGCATCAAATTTAAACCAGAAATACAGCCAGTTTCCCAGTTTCCCCTTGCACATGTAAAGAAGGGTTGCAACATACTATGTTGATTCTTTTAAGTTTTAAACTTGTTTCTTTAGGAACAGGCTTGATTTGAAATATCTTTTTGATTTGTTTGATGTTATAATTATTATCTTCAGACAATGTGGTTTCTGAAAAGGAAAATACAGGAATTACCAGACTGGAAATGACTGGGACCATCACCACACTAGCGAAACTCTTATTGTTGCTGATGCCAAATTGGAAGGACCCACTGTTTGCTTTTGTATCCATAAGAATTAAGGGAATAATTTTTTTCCTAATTTTACAAATATCTGCAATGAAATGAAGCCTACAGGACTGAGTGTGCTAGCTTTGCTTACACAATTACACAAAAATATTTACACAAAATAACACACATATGGCAAATTGCAAGACCAACATGGATGTCTTGAAAGTAGGAGGTTTTGGCTTGAACCTTCAAAAAGACTAAATTGCCTCAACTGAGAGGGCAGACTACTTGTACTTTCAGGCTGGGGGACTGGTCCAGACTGTTGTTTGTGCTTATGTACTGACAAACAGTTCTGAGTACCCACCCTTTTTGGTGTCATTGAATGGAGTGTTGGAGAGTGCAACCTCCTGGAACTCCGTCATTCTGCTGGGGTACTTTAAAGCTTATGTTGGCAATGACTGTGAGATCTGGATGGGCATGACTGGGAGGAGTGGCCCTGATCTGAATTATAGTGGTGTTTCGTGTTTGAACTTTTGTGCTTGTCACAATGTTCATAACAAACATGATAAAGCATCAAAGTGTCCACATGTGGACTTAGTGCCAGGACACTTTCAGCCACAGCTTGATCATCAACTTTGTATCTTCATCATAAAACTTGCAATGTCTTGGATTCTGGAGGTAAGAGAGGGGTGGAGCTGTCAGCTGAACACCACCTGGTGGTGAGTTGGCTTAGATGGTGCTGGAGGATAATGGTAAGACTTGATAGACCTAAGCAAGTTGTGAGGGTCTGCTGGGAACATATGGCCGAGTCCCCTGTAGGAGAAAGCTTCAACTCCCACCTTTGGTGGAGCTTCAACTATGTCCCAAGTGAGTGGGATGCACATGGAGGACAACTACCAGATGGGTTCAGAGACTCTGTCATGTTCTCTGCCTGGGTTAATCAGTGGATTCAGTTCACCTGGGATCATCTGATTGCCACTCTGCCACGGTTTCCACTCTGACAATCAGTACAACTCATTCCATCTGCTTTTCCCTAATTGCCACCTGGTCTTCAACAATATAATCTCACCTTATTCTCTCCTTACCTGCCAGATTATTAGCACGGCTTTCTGCCCAGTTGAGATCCCGCATTCCCTGACTGCCTTCTAGATTGGAAGTTTTGATGCTCTGATTTCCCCTCTTGCTTTGCCCTTATCGGATCCTTCCTGCCGGTTCTCAACTTCTGGTTGTCGACCCACACCTTGCCTCTGGACCTCGAACCATGCCTGTTGCCTTGATAAGTACCGTTTGCTTCCGGATACTGACCATTGCCTGATCCCTGACCTTGTGGATTTTTCAGCTTCCCTCTGATCCACAGGATCAGCCCAGTCTTATCAGACTCATTCCCTGGATTTAATAAGGCTGTTTTCTTTTCTACTAACATTCCCGTGTGTGGTTGAATTACCGGGTCCTCACAGTCACCCATTACAATTCTGGTCTATACCCTCCGGTGGCTCAGGAGGGGGAAGCAGTGTTCCTTTAACACTAGTGGGGATGGGGAGGCTGCTCACCTTGACTCAGGATGTTGTAAGTTGATGGAAGAAATATTTTGAGGACCTCTTAAATGCCACCAACATGTCTTCTCATAAAGAAGCAGAGCTGGAGAAATCAGGAGTGGAGTCTCCTCCCTCCTGGTATGAGGTCACTGTTGTGGTCAGTTTCTTGGTGGTAGGGCCCTGGGAGTGGACGAGATCCGCCCAGAGTTCCATGGATGCTGTGGACTGTTCTGGCTGACATGGCTCTGCAGAATTGCATGGACATGGGGGGTATCTGGTACTCTCCCTCTTTAAGAAGGGGCAGCTTCAACTACATGGGGATAACACTCCTCAGCCTCCCCGGGAGGGTATATTCAGAGGTCTAGGAGAGGAAGGTCCATTGGATAGTCAAATCTTGGACTAAGAAGCAGCAGTGCGGTTTTTTTCCTGGTTAAGGAACAGTGGACTAGCTCTATACCCTATTCAGGGTTCTGGAGGAGCCTGGGAGTTTGCCCGACAAGTCAACATGTGTTTTGTTGACTTGAAGAAGGGATTCCTGACTGGCCTTAGAGGGCTGGTTATCAAGTTCTCCTGGAATGTTATATAGTTTAATGCTTTGTCCCACCCTTCACCCTCCCATATTCACACGGGCTTGCAGACCTTACTGCATCAGCTCTCCTAGGGTTGTCCTGTTGCAGAGACTGGAGAAATGAACTGGGAAACAGTTCACAGACTCACTCACTTATGCATACATACACTTGCTTATAATTCACTGCCTTGGTTGGACCATGGTCCCTTTCCCCTCCCTCCAGTCCCAGGCAATGGTTTAGGTTGGATGTTCTAATCAGCTGCTATTGGTTGTGCTGGGAAACCCTGCTACCCCCTCCCATTTATTTCTTTGTTATAACTCTCTGAATACATGCGTTTTTGTTCTCAGGTGTGGTTTCTTAGTATCCATACACTGTGCACATTCAAGCACAACATACAGATACCTCTTTTTGATACTCACTCATCCTCTTTTCTTGTTATCTTGTCAGATATTAGTTCCTGCCACAGATGGGGTTTGTAACATTGTGCATGTTAGTTTGTTGTGAAGAGACTAAACTATTTCTATGATTTCATAATATAGAAGCAAATTTCGGTAAATGGAAAATGCCAAACATGAACACTTTGTTTTCACTAAACTGACAAACACTGTGAAATGAAGAAATGCACAACTGTCAAACTGCATGTGCAGTAAGAGAAACGTGCAAATTAAAACAGAAATTGTAAGTTGAGGCAAAAATGGATGAAAATGGAGAATGAAATGGGGAAACTAGTACATACACCTGTACTCAAGGTTAATAGCCTGTGTAAGATAAGGTAGTACTCTCTTTATGTTCAGCTTATGTACACACATGAGAGGAGCATCTCCATCACTTAGTCAAACCAAGACCTGAGAGACACTCTAGTTGCTGCTGCTTATTCTCAGAAATCTGACATGTAGAGTGCATACACCCCACTCCTCCCAGTGTCCAGAGCTGAATGGAAAGGCATCATAAGCTACAACATGAGCAAAGAAAATATAAAAAACATAAAAGAGCAAATATTTACTGGAACTGGACCCACACATCCTGCTGAGTTAAGACCTATAAAAAAGAAAGAATGAAAAAAGAAATATTATTGTTAAAATTTGCATTTTTTTGTCAGAAAAATCTGTCATTTAGGAGAATATACCAGAAATACTACAGCTCTGAGCTGGCATGAATTGTCTAAAATGGTTCATTGGCCTTGAGTAATTGTCTTAGCTCCCATCCCACTGCTTTCCTGTAAGCATGATACTGTAAGCATCTGCATGCTTCCAGTTCTGTTTTACTTACTAGACGTCTTTGGTATATGAATGGGACCGCTGCTGGTGCCATCGCCCCCTTCGGTCAAAGCTTTGACCTCAATTACGTAGTCCTCTCCAGAATGGATTTGCAGTTCCACGGTGGTCTTGTTGGTTTTTAAGACTGAAGTCCGACCATGCAAGTTCTGTCGACACACAACCTGGAAGAGAGGATGAATCCTGAGCCGAAATATGGAATTCTCAACAGTGGCTGTGAGAAATTAAACCTCATTGCTCACATATGTTCACAGTGTCATCAGAAGGAGACTTCCTTCTCAGCTTGCATCCATAAACACGGGTTAGGAATGACTGAAGGGCTTATCAGCATGCAGACATACATCAAGATGGGTTTTTTGGTGCTGCAGAGGGACAATGTGGAGTAACCAACTAGCCTGACATGCTTTGGATGGTGGGAGGAAGACAGAGCACCTGGAGAGAGCCCACACATTCAGAAAGACGACTGTTTGAGCCTCCCCCCAGTCGAGACTCGTACCAGGGACCTTCTCGCTGTGAGACCACAGTGCTGACCACTATTCCACTGGGCAGCCCAGATTAAAACCTCCTTCAATGAAAAAATAATCATGCAGTTTCACCTGAAATAAAATCTTCTGCTTCGTTCCTTCAAACCTCAAGTTAGTTAAAACGTATGAAAACATCATCCATTTCTTCTCCACTGGTTTCCATGATTAAACCAGTCCTGTCTCCAGTTCATGTGTAGCGTTCTTCCTTACAACAGAACTCCTCAAAAGACGGATCTTTAAAGGAACGGGGCTGCATTTCTGTGGAGGGGAAATAACTGCAGCAGATTTCTTTCTTTTACAGAAAACAAGCAAAGAGGACAAAAGAAGACTCATCGTTATCATGGATAGAAGAAAGCAAACTCTCCCTGCAGGATGAAACCCTTTTATCACCTACAACAGATCTTTTAATTGTAAAGACCAGCCAGGCCGATCCATACTGCAGCAGAGGAGGCTGAGGTCCATCTTTTCAGAAAGCCATTTGTTGAGATGACAGCTGCTGAGGCGGGATTTGTTTCCTCACTTCTGGAGTTTTTCTCTGACAAACTCACCTTGTATCCTGTCACCTCCGACTCGTTCTCCATTGCCTTGACATGCTCCCAATTTAGAAAGATCCTGGAGTTGGTCAGGTTCCACTCTATGCTGCCAGGAGGACGACTCGGGGCTGGAAGATATGCATGGAAACAAGGTTGACAAATGAACGCCTACGCCGCTATCATCAGAAGTGTTCTTTAACTCTGCTGTGATTTAATCAGCAGGTGATTGAAGTTCAGCTGATTTACCTGGAAGGAAAAGAGGTCAGAAAATGCTCGTTGATTAGCCTTTTGTGTACGTGCGTTTCAATCTGCTAATAAGGAAGAATGAAAAGTTCAGCCTGACAAAGCATACGCGGCTTTAATGCATCCAGCCTTCAGCTTCAGGCCATCTAACCAACGTTCAACAAGAAGGAACAAAAAGCAGCTGCAGATGAGGAGAAAATCAATTAGAGGAGAAAAACTAAAAAGGTTTTATGCATCTGTGCCGTGAGTGATGTTGGGTTCTAAAAGCATGAATGTCACAAAACAAATTGAATTAATTAAAATGAATCATGTCTTGAAGGAGAAGAAACAGAGTTTCAGACAACCTAATGCATTCCAGGTTTATTTTTGAAGTCTTGACCATTTCAGTAAAATCTTCTTAAATCTCGTCCTCTTAGTGCGACATTCCTGCTGCTGCAGAGGGACTCAGTTTTCCATAAGGAGGCGCTCACTTCTAAAATGCTCTTTTAATCCAATTTACACTGATTTCATTTAAATATCTAAACACACTCAGCAAGAAGAAAGGCTGCAGAGCGTCTGCCGCATGGCGGTGTGACTGTCAGCATTAGTTCCAGCAGTCAGAAACATTTTGCACGTCCACATCTCTATACTAGTTTAAGAAACGTGTGGAAAATATGGAGAGAAAAAAATACACGTACTACTGCAGGGTTGAACTGTTAAGGAGAAATTAATCTATTTTCTGCTCAAGTCTTTAGTGCAGGGGAAAAATCTGGAGGTTGAAGGAGAAATGTGAAACCGGTGCAGATCTGGTATCACAGCTCAGAGATTCAGATTCACACTCAGCGGACTGAAGGCCGAAGTTAAAGATGGCAGATGGGGTGTGTTTCAGGACTACATGTGCTCTGAAGTTTCACACTGTGGAGATGTTATGTTACACACTATGTTATGAATGGAAAGCAAAGCCTGGAGGTTGCTATGGATACGCTGGTGGTAGTAGATTAACCAGTTACAGATTACCAGTAACACTTGCTTTCTTTAGAGACAGGTGTGATCAGGTGATCTTCACACATCAAAGGAGGATGATGTGGGTGCGTGAATCTGCAATTATTTTACATTTCAACGATAAACTTTGATCGCGGCGGGGCGCGTTGAGCACGCGGCGGGGCGCGTGCGTTTAAACACCACGTTGTAAAAATCTTCATACTTTCTCACCACCTCGATCAGCTGTTTTATTAAAACAATTCGTTTAATCAGTAAAAACTTTCTGCTTTCTGCTTTTACGTTTTAGCCACGCCCACCTCAAACGTCTGACCAATCACACGATACTTCGGCCAGCCTGACGTGTCGAGAGCTGCCTTTAAACACGTCTGCGAGAACAAATTGACTTTGAGAACATGAAACAGTTCCGGCTTCTCGTGGAGGATGGAGCGGGATGAAAGGGTCCAACAAGTTCTGCTCAACGACTCATTCATCAGAGTCAGGTGTGTTGGAGCAGGGGCACTTTGAAAACCTGCAGGACTGCAGCCAAGTAGAACGGAACGGAGTTGTTTCAGCGGCTTCACACTTCACACACAGATAATAGACCTACAGCAAATAGACCTACAGCAAATAGACTTACAGCAAATAGACTTACAGCAAATAGACTTACAGCAAATAGACCTACAGCAAATAGACTTACAGCAAATAGACCTACAGCAAATAGACTTACAGCAAATAGACTTACAGCAAATAGACCTACAGCAAATAGACTTACAGCAAATAGACCTACAGCAAATAGACTTACAGCAAATAGACCTACAGTAAATAGACTTACAGCAAATAGACCTACAGCAAATAGACCTACAGCAAATAGACTTACAGCAAATAGACCTACAGTAAATAGACTTACAGCAAATAGACCTACAGCAAATAGACTTACAGCAAATAGACCTACAGCAAATAGACCTACAGTAAATAGACCTACAGCAAATAGACTTACAGCAAATAGACTTACAGCAAATAGACCTACAGTAAATAGACTTACAGCAAATAGACCTACAGCAAATAGACTTACAGCAAATAGACCTACAGCAAATAGACCTACAGCAAATAGACTTACAGCAAATAGACCTACAGCAAATAGACTTACAGCAAATAGACTTACAGCAAATAGACTTACAGCAAATAGACCTACAGCAAATAGACTTACAGCAAATAGACCTACAGCAAATAGACTTACAGCAAATAGACTTACAGCAAATAGACCTACAGCAAATAGACTTACAGCAAATAGACCTACAGCAAATAGACTTACAGCAAATAGACCTACAGTAAATAGACTTACAGCAAATAGACCTACAGCAAATAGACCTACAGCAAATAGACTTACAGCAAATAGACCTACAGTAAATAGACTTACAGCAAATAGACCTACAGCAAATAGACTTACAGCAAATAGACCTACAGCAAATAGACCTACAGTAAATAGACCTACAGCAAATAGACTTACAGCAAATAGACTTACAGCAAATAGACCTACAGTAAATAGACTTACAGCAAATAGACCTACAGCAAATAGACTTACAGCAAATAGACCTACAGCAAATAGACCTACAGCAAATAGACTTACAGCAAATAGACCTACAGCAAATAGACCTACAGTAAATAGACTTACAGCAAATAGACCTACAGCAAATAGACCTACAGCAAATAGACCTACAGCAAATAGACTTACAGTAAATAGACCTACAGTAAATAGACCTACAGTAAATAGACTTACAGCAAATAGACCTACAGCAAATAGACCTACAGCAAATAGACCTACAGCAAATAGACCTACAGCAAATAGACTTACAGTAAATAGACCTACAGTAAATAGACCTACAGCAAAGAGACCTACAGCAAATAGACCTACAGCAAATAGACTTACAGCAAATAGACTTACAGTAAATAGACTTACAGCAAATAGACCTACAGCAAATAGACTTACAGCAAATAGACTTACAGTTAATAGACCTACAGCAAATAGACTTACAGTAAATAGACTTACAGCAAATAGACCTACAGCAAATATACTTACAGCAAATAGACTTACAGCAAATAGACCTACAGCAAATAGACCTACAGTAAATAGACCTACAGTAAATAGACCTACAGCAAATAGACTTACAGCAAATAGACCTACAGTAAATAGACTTACAGTAAATAGACCTACAGCAAATAGACCTACAGTAAATAGACTTACAGTAAATAGACCTACAGTAAATAGACCTACAGCAAATAGACTTACAGTAAATAGACCTACAGCAAATAGACTTACAGCAAATAGACTTACAGTAAATAGACCTACAGCAAATAGACCTACAGCAAATAGACTTACAGCAAATAGACCTACAGCAAATAGACCTACAGCAAATAGACTTACAGCAAATAGACCTACAGCAAATACACCTACAGCAAATAGACTTACAGCAAATAGACTTACAGCAAATAGACTTACAGCAAATAGACCTACAGCAAATAGACCTACAGCAAATAGACTTACAGCAAATAGACCTACAGCAAATAGACTTACAGTAAATAGACCTACAGCAAATAGACTTACAGTAAATAGACCTACAGCAAATAGACTTACAGCAAATAGACTTACAGTAAATAGACCTACAGCAAATAGACCTACAGCAAATAGACTTACAGCAAATAGACTTACAGTAAATAGACCTACAGCAAATAGACCTACAGCAAATAGACCTACAGCAAATAGACTTACAGTAAATAGACCTACAGCAAATAGACTTACAGTAAATAGACCTACAGCAAATAGACCTACAGCAAATAGACTTACAGCAAATAGACTTACAGTAAATAGACCTACAGCAAATAGACCTACAGCAAATAGACTTACAGTAAATAGACCTACAGCAAATAGACTTACAGCAAATAGACTTACAGCAAATAGACTTACAGCAAATAGACTTACAGTAAATAGACCTACAGCAAATAGACTTACAGCAAATAGACTTACAGTAAATAGACCTACAGCAAATAGACTTACAGCAAATAGACTTACAGCAAATAGACCTACAGCAAATAGACTTACAGTAAATAGACCTACAGCAAATAGACTTACAGCAAATAGACTTACAGCAAATAGACCTACAGCAAATAGACTTACAGCAAATAGACCTACAGCAAATAGACTTACAGTAAATAGACCTACAGCAAATAGACTTACAGCAAATAGACTTACAGCAAATAGACCTACAGCAAATAGACTTACAGCAAATAGACTTACAGTAAATAGACCTACAGCAAATAGACCTACAGCAAATAGACTTACAGTAAATAGACCTACAGTAAATAGACCTACAGTAAATAGACTTACAGCAAATAGACGTACAGCAAATAGACCTACAGCAAATAGACCTACAGCAAATAGACCTACAGCAAATAGACTTACAGCAAATAGACTTACAGCAAATAGACCTACAGCAAATAGACTTACAGCAAATAGACCTACAGCAAATAGACTTACAGCAAATAGACTTACAGCAAATAGACCTACAGCAAATAGACTTACAGCAAATAGACTTACAGCAAATAGACCTACAGCAAATAGACTTACAGCAAATAGACCTACAGTAAATAGACTTACAGCAAATAGACCTACAGCAAATAGACCTACAGCAAATAGACTTACAGCAAATAGACCTACAGTAAATAGACTTACAGCAAATAGACCTACAGCAAATAGACTTACAGCAAATAGACCTACAGCAAATAGACCTACAGTAAATAGACCTACAGCAAATAGACTTACAGCAAATAGACTTACAGCAAATAGACCTACAGTAAATAGACTTACAGCAAATAGACCTACAGCAAATAGACTTACAGCAAATAGACCTACAGCAAATAGACCTACAGCAAATAGACTTACAGCAAATAGACCTACAGCAAATAGACCTACAGTAAATAGACTTACAGCAAATAGACCTACAGCAAATAGACCTACAGCAAATAGACCTACAGCAAATAGACTTACAGTAAATAGACCTACAGTAAATAGACCTACAGTAAATAGACTTACAGCAAATAGACCTACAGCAAATAGACCTACAGCAAATAGACCTACAGCAAATAGACTTACAGTAAATAGACCTACAGTAAATAGACCTACAGCAAAGAGACCTACAGCAAATAGACCTACAGCAAATAGACTTACAGCAAATAGACTTACAGTAAATAGACTTACAGCAAATAGACCTACAGCAAATAGACTTACAGCAAATAGACTTACAGTTAATAGACCTACAGCAAATAGACTTACAGTAAATAGACTTACAGCAAATAGACCTACAGCAAATATACTTACAGCAAATAGACTTACAGCAAATAGACCTACAGCAAATAGACCTACAGTAAATAGACCTACAGTAAATAGACCTACAGCAAATAGACTTACAGCAAATAGACCTACAGTAAATAGACTTACAGTAAATAGACCTACAGCAAATAGACCTACAGTAAATAGACTTACAGTAAATAGACCTACAGTAAATAGACCTACAGCAAATAGACTTACAGTAAATAGACCTACAGCAAATAGACTTACAGCAAATAGACTTACAGTAAATAGACCTACAGCAAATAGACCTACAGCAAATAGACTTACAGCAAATAGACCTACAGCAAATAGACCTACAGCAAATAGACTTACAGCAAATAGACCTACAGCAAATACACCTACAGCAAATAGACTTACAGCAAATAGACTTACAGCAAATAGACCTACAGCAAATAGACTTACAGCAAATAGACCTACAGCAAATAGACCTACAGCAAATAGACTTACAGCAAATAGACCTACAGCAAATAGACTTACAGTAAATAGACCTACAGCAAATAGACTTACAGTAAATAGACCTACAGCAAATAGACCTACAGCAAATAGACTTACAGCAAATAGACTTACAGTAAATAGACCTACAGCAAATAGACCTACAGCAAATAGACTTACAGCAAATAGACTTACAGTAAATAGACCTACAGCAAATAGACCTACAGCAAATAGACCTACAGCAAATAGACTTACAGTAAATAGACCTACAGCAAATAGACTTACAGTAAATAGACCTACAGCAAATAGACCTACAGCAAATAGACTTACAGCAAATAGACTTACAGTAAATAGACCTACAGCAAATAGACCTACAGCAAATAGACTTACAGTAAATAGACCTACAGCAAATAGACTTACAGCAAATAGACTTACAGCAAATAGACTTACAGCAAATAGACTTACAGTAAATAGACCTACAGCAAATAGACTTACAGCAAATAGACTTACAGTAAATAGACCTACAGCAAATAGACTTACAGCAAATAGACTTACAGCAAATAGACCTACAGCAAATAGACTTACAGTAAATAGACCTACAGCAAATAGACTTACAGCAAATAGACTTACAGCAAATAGACCTACAGCAAATAGACTTACAGCAAATAGACCTACAGCAAATAGACTTACAGTAAATAGACCTACAGCAAATAGACTTACAGCAAATAGACTTACAGCAAATAGACCTACAGCAAATAGACTTACAGCAAATAGACTTACAGTAAATAGACCTACAGCAAATAGACCTACAGCAAATAGACTTACAGTAAATAGACCTACAGCAAATAGACTTACAGCAAATAGACTTACAGCAAATAGACCTACAGTAAATAGACTTAGAGCAAATAGACCTACAGCAAATAGACTTACAGCAAATAGACTTACAGCAAATAGACTTACAGCAAATAGACCTACAGCAAATAGACTTACAGCAAATAGACTTACAGCAAATAGACTTACAGTAAATAGACCTACAGCAAATAGACTTACAGCAAATAGACTTACAGCAAATAGACCTACAGCAAATAGACTTACAGTAAATAGACCTACAGCAAATAGACTTACAGCAAATAGACTTACAGCAAATAGACCTACAGCAAATAGACTTACAGCAAATAGACTTACAGTAAATAGACCTACAGCAAATAGACCTACAGCAAATAGACTTACAGTAAATAGACCTACAGCAAATAGACTTACAGCAAATAGAATTACAGCAAATAGACCTACAGTAAATAGACTTAGAGCAAATAGACCTACAGCAAATAGACCTACAGCAAATAGACTTACAGCAAATAGACTTACAGCAAATAGACTTACAGCAAATAGACCTACAGCAAATAGACTTACAGCAAATAGACTTACAGCAAATAGACTTACAGTAAATAGACCTACAGCAAATAGACCTACAGCAAATAGACTTACAGTAAATAGACCTACAGCAAATAGACTTACAGCAAATGGACTTACAGCAAATAGACTTACAGTAAATAGACTTACAGTAAATAGACCTACAGCAAATAGACTTACAGCAAATAGACTTACAGTAAATAGACCTACAGCAAATAGACTTACAGCAAATAGACTTACAGCAAATAGACTTACAGTAAATAGACTTACAGCAAATAGACTTACAGTAAATAGACCTACAGCGAATAGACTTACAGTGAATAGACCTACAGCAAATAGACCTACAGCAAATAGACTTACAGTAAATAGACCTACAGCAAATAGACTTACAGCAAATGGACTTACAGCAAATAGACTTACACTAAATAGACTTACAGTAAATAGACCTACAGCAAATAGACTTACAGCAAATGGACTTACAGCAAATAGACTTACAGCAAATAGACTTACAGCAAATAGACTTACAGCAAATAGACTTACAGTAAATAGACTTACAGCAAATAGACCTACAGTAAATAGACTTACAGCAAATAGACCTACAGCAAATAGACTTACAGCAAATAGACTTACAGTAAATAGACTTACAGTAAATAGACCTACAGCAAATAGACTTACAGCAAATAGACTTACAGCAAATAGACTTACAGGAAATAGACTTACAGCAAATAGACTTACAGCAAATAGACCTACAGCAAATAGACTTACAGCAAATAAACCTACAGTAAATAGACTTACAGTAAATAGACTTACAGCAAATAGACTTACAGTAAATAGACCTACAGCAAATAGACCTACAGCAAATAGACTTACAGTAAATAGACCTACAGCAAATAGACTTACAGCAAATAGACTTACAGTAAATAGACCTACAGCAAATAGACTTACAGCGAATAGACTTACAGCAAATAGACTTACAGTAAATAGACCTACAGCAAATAGACTTACAGTAAATAGACCTACAGCAAATAGACTTACAGTAAATAGACTTACAGTAAATAGACCTACAGCAAATAGACCTACAGCAAATAGACCTACAGCAAATAGACTTACATTAAATAGACCTACAGCAAATAGACTTACAGTAAATAGACTTACAGTAAATAGACCTACAGCAAATAGACTTACAGCAAATAGACCTACAGCAAATAGACCTACAGCAAATAGACTTACAGTAAATAGACCTACAGCAAATAGACTTACAGCAAATAGACTTACAGCAAATAGACTTACAGTAAATAGACTTACAGCAAATAGACCTACAGCAAATAGACCTACAGCAAATAGACTTACAGTAAATAGACCTACAGCAAATAGACTTACAGCAAATAGACTTACAGTAAATAGACCTACAGCAAATAGACTTACAGCAAATAGACCTACAGCAAATAGACTTACAGCAAATAGACCTACAGCAAATAGACTTACAGCAAATAGACTTACAGCAAATAGACTTACAGCAAATAGACCTACAGTAAATAGACTTACAGTAAATAGACTTACAGCAAATAGACTTACAGCAAATAGACCTACAGTAAATAGACCTACAGCAAATAGACTTACAGCAAATAGACTTACAGCAAATAGGCTTACAGCAAATAGACCTACAGTAAATAGACTTACAGCAAATAGACCTACAGTAAATAGACCTACAGCAAATAGACTTACAGCAAATAGACTTACAGCAAATAGACCTACAGTAAATAGACTTACAGTAAATAGACCTACAGCAAATAGACTTACAGCAAATAGACCTACAGTAAATAGACTTACAGCAAATAGACTTACAGCAAATAGACCTACAGCAAATAGACTTACAGCAAATAGACCTACAGCAAATAGACCTACAGCAAATAGACTTATAGCAAATAGACCTACAGTAAATAGACCTACAGCAAATAGACTTACAGCAAATAGACCTACAGCAAATAGACTTACAGCAAATAGACTTACAGCAAATAGACCTACAGCAAATAGACTTACAGCAAATAGACATACAGCAAATAGACCTACAGCAAATAGACTTACAGCAAATAGACCTACAGCAAATAGACCTACAGTAAATAGACTTACAGCAAATAGACTTACAGCAAATAGACCTACAGCAAATAGTCCTACAGCAAATAGACCTACAGCAAATAGACTTACAGCAAATAGACCTACAGCAAATAGACTTACAGCAAATAGACCTACAGCAAATAGACCTACAGCAAATAGACTTACAGCAAATAGACCTACAGCAAATAGACTTACAGCAAATACTTACAGCAAATAGACCTACAGTGAATAGACTTACAGCAAATAGACTTACAGTAAATAGACTTACAGCAAATAGACTTACAGCAAATAGACTTACAGTAAATAGACTTACAGCAAATAGACCTACAGCAAATAGACCTACAGCAAATAGACCTACAGCAAATAGACTTATAGCAAATAGACCTACAGTAAATAGACCTACAGCAAATAGACTTATAGCAAATAGACCTACAGCAAATAGACCTACAGCAAATAGACCTACAGCAAATAGACTTATAGCAAATAGACTTACAGTAAATAGACTTACAGCAAATAGACTTAGAGCAAATAGACTTACAGTAAATAGACTTACAGCAAATAGACCTACAGCAAATAGACCTACAGCAAATAGACTTATAGCAAATAGACCTACAGTAAATAGACCTACAGCAAATAGACTTACAGCAAATAGACCTACAGCAAATAGACTTACAGCAAATAGACTTACAGCAAATAGACCTACAGTGAATAGACCTACAGCAAATAGACTTACAGCAAATAGACCTACAGCAAATAGACCTACAGTAAATAGACTTACAGCAAATAGACTTACAGCAAATAGACCTACAGCAAATAGACCTACAGCAAATAGACTTACAGCAAATAGACCTACAGCAAATAGACTTACAGCAAATAGACTTACAGCAAATAGACTTACAGTAAATAGACTTACAGCAAATAGACCTACAGCAAATAGACTTACAGCAAATAGACCTACAGTGAATAGACCTACAGCAAATAGACTTACAGCAAATAGACCTACAGCAAATAGACCTACAGCAAATAGACTTACAGCAAATAGACCTACAGCAAATAGACCTA
This sequence comes from Telmatherina bonti, assembly GCF_933228915.1. Classification (NCBI taxonomy): domain Eukaryota; kingdom Metazoa; phylum Chordata; class Actinopteri; order Atheriniformes; family Telmatherinidae; genus Telmatherina; species Telmatherina bonti. The sequence goes on from NC_136624.1 coordinate 4,592,369, forward strand.
CAGCAAATAGACTTACAGCAAATAGACTTACAGCAAATAGACCTACAGCAAATAGACCTACAGTGAATAGACTTACAGCAAATAGACTTACAGCAAATAGACCTACAGCAAATAGACCTACAGCAAATAGACCTACAGCAAATAGACCTACAGCAAATAGACCTACAGTAAATAGACTTACAGCAAATAGACTTACAGCAAATAGACCTACAGCAAATAGACCTACAGCAAATAGACCTACAGCAAATAGACTTACAGCAAATAGACTTACAGCAAATAGACTTACAGCAAATAGACCTACAGTGAATAGACCTACAGCAAATAGACTTACAGCAAATAGACCTACAGTAAATAGACCTACAGCAAATAGACCTACAGTAAATAGACTTACAGTAAATAGACCTACAGCAAATAGACCTACAGCAAATAGACCTACAGCAAATAGACCTACAGCAAATAGACTTACAGCAAATAGACTTACAGCAAATAGACCTACAGTGAATAGACTTACAGCAAATAGACTTACAGTAAATAGACCTACAGTGAATAGACTTACAGCAAATAGACTTACAGTAAATAGACCTACAGCAAATAGACTTACAGCAAATAGACTTACAGCAAATAGACTTACAGCAAATAGACCTACAGCAAATAGACCTACAGCAAATAGACTTACAGCAAATAGACTTACAGCAAATAGACCTACAGTGAATAGACTTACAGCAAATAGACTTACAGTAAATAGACCTACAGCAAATAGACTTACAGCAAATAGACTTACAGCAAATAGACCTACAGTGAATAGACTTACAGCAAATAGACCTACAGCAAATAGACCTACAGCAAATAGACTTACAGCAAATAGACTTACAGCAAATAGACTTACAGTAAATAGACTTACAGCAAATACACCTACAGCAAATAGACCTATAGCAAATAGACCTACAGCAAATAGACTTATAGCAAATAGACCTACAGTAAATAGACCTACAGCAAATAGACTTATAGCAAATAGACCTACAGCAAATAGACCTACAGCAAATAGACCTACAGCAAATAGACTTATAGCAAATAGACTTACAGTAAATAGACTTACAGCAAATAGACTTACAGCAAATAGACTTACAGTAAATAGACATACAGCAAATAGACCTACAGCAAATAGACTTACAGCAAATAGACCTACAGCAAATAGACTTACAGCAAATAGACTTACAGCAAATAGACCTACAGTGAATAGACTTACAGCAAATAGACTTACAGCAAATAGACTTACAGCAAATAGACCTACAGTGAATAGACCTACAGCAAATAGACTTACAGCAAATAGACCTACAGCAAATAGACCTACAGTAAATAGACTTACAGCAAATAGACTTACAGCAAATAGACCTACAGCAAATAGACCTACAGCAAATAGACTTACAGCAAATAGACCTACAGCAAATAGACCTACAGCAAATAGACTTACAGCAAATAGACTTACAGTAAATAGACTTACAGCAAATAGACCTACAGCAAATAGACTTACAGCAAATAGACCTACAGTGAATAGACCTACAGCAAATAGACTTACAGCAAATAGACCTACAGCAAATAGACCTACAGTAAATAGACTTACAGCAAATAGACTTACAGCAAATAGACCTACAGCAAATAGACCTACAGCAAATAGACTTACAGCAAATAGACCTACAGCAAATAGACCTACAGCAAATAGACTTACAGCAAATAGACTTACAGCAAATAGACCTACAGCAAATAGACCTACAGTGAATAGACTTACAGCAAATAGACTTACAGCAAATAGACCTACAGCAAATAGACTTACAGCAAATAGACCTACAGCAAATAGACCTACAGCAAATAGACCTACAGCAAATAGACTTACAGCAAATAGACCTACAGCAAATAGACCTACAGTAAATAGACTTACAGCAAATAGACTTACAGCAAATAGACCTACAGCAAATAGACCTACAGCAAATAGACTTACAGCAAATAGACCTACAGCAAATAGACCTACAGCAAATAGACTTACAGCAAATAGACTTACAGCAAATAGACTTACAGCAAATAGACCTACAGTGAATAGACCTACAGCAAATAGACTTACAGCAAATAGACCTACAGTAAATAGACCTACAGCAAATAGACCTACAGTAAATAGACTTACAGCAAATAGACTTACAGCAAATAGACCTACAGCAAATAGACCTACAGCAAATAGACCTACAGCAAATAGACTTACAGCAAATAGACCTACAGCAAATAGACCTACAGCAAATAGACTTACAGCAAATAGACTTACAGCAAATAGACTTACAGCAAATGGACCTACAGCAAATAGACCTACAGTGAATAGACTTACAGCAAATAGACTTACAGCAAAAAGACTTACAGCAAATAGACCTACAGCAAATAGACCTACAGTGAATAGACTTACAGCAAATGGACTTACAGCAAATAGACTTACAGCAAATAGACTTACAGCAAATAGACTTACAGTAAATAGACCTACAGCAAATAGACTTACAGCAAATAGACCTACAGTAAATAGACTTACAGCAAATGGACTTACAGTAAATAGACCTACAGCAAATAGACTTACAGTAAATAGACTTACAGCAAATAGACCTACAGTGAATAGACCTACAGCAAATAGACTTACAGCAAATAGACCTACAGCAAATACACTTACAGCAAATAGACTTACAGTAAATAGACCTACAGCAAATAGACTTACAGTAAATAGACTTACAGTAAATAGACCTACAGCAAATAGACTTACAGCAAATAGACTTACAGTAAATAGACCTACAGCAAATAGACTTACAGCAAATAGACTTACAGCAAATAGACTTACAGTAAATAGACCTACAGCAAATAGACTTACAGCAAATAGACCTACAGCAAATAGTCCTACAGCAAATAGACCTACAGCAAATAGACTTACAGCAAATAGACCTACAGCAAATAGACTTACAGCAAATAGACCTACAGCAAATAGACCTACAGCAAATAGACTTACAGCAAATAGACCTACAGCAAATAGACTTACAGCAAATACTTACAGCAAATAGACCTACAGTGAATAGACTTACAGCAAATAGACTTACAGTAAATAGACTTACAGCAAATAGACTTACAGCAAATAGACTTACAGTAAATAGACTTACAGCAAATAGACCTACAGCAAATAGACCTACAGCAAATAGACCTACAGCAAATAGACTTATAGCAAATAGACCTACAGTAAATAGACCTACAGCAAATAGACTTATAGCAAATAGACCTACAGCAAATAGACCTACAGCAAATAGACCTACAGCAAATAGACTTATAGCAAATAGACTTACAGTAAATAGACTTACAGCAAATAGACTTACAGCAAATAGACTTACAGTAAATAGACTTACAGCAAATAGACCTACAGCAAATAGACCTACAGCAAATAGACTTATAGCAAATAGACCTACAGTAAATAGACCTACAGCAAATAGACTTACAGCAAATAGACCTACAGCAAATAGACTTACAGCAAATAGACTTACAGCAAATAGACCTACAGTGAATAGACCTACAGCAAATAGACTTACAGCAAATAGACCTACAGCAAATAGACCTACAGTAAATAGACTTACAGCAAATAGACTTACAGCAAATAGACCTACAGCAAATAGACCTACAGCAAATAGACTTACAGCAAATAGACCTACATCAAATAGACTTACAGCAAATAGACTTACAGCAAATAGACTTACAGTAAATAGACTTACAGCAAATAGACCTACAGCAAATAGACTTACAGCAAATAGACCTACAGTGAATAGACCTACAGCAAATAGACTTACAGCAAATAGACCTACAGCAAATAGACCTACAGCAAATAGACTTACAGCAAATAGACCTACAGCAAATAGACCTACAGCAAATAGACTTACAGCAAATAGACTTACAGCAAATAGACCTACAGCAAATAGACTTACAGCAAATAGACCTACAGCAAATAGACTTACAGCAAATAGACCTACAGTAAATAGACCTACAGCAAATAGACCTACAGTAAATAGACTTACAGTAAATAGACCTACAGCAAATAGACCTACAGCAAATAGACCTACAGCAAATAGACCTACAGCAAATAGACTTACAGCAAATAGACTTACAGCAAATAGACCTACAGTGAATAGACTTACAGCAAATAGACTTACAGTAAATAGACCTACAGTGAATAGACTTACAGCAAATAGACTTACAGTAAATAGACCTACAGCAAATAGACTTACAGCAAATAGACTTACAGCAAATAGACTTACAGCAAATAGACCTACAGCAAATAGACCTACAGCAAATAGACTTACAGCAAATAGACTTACAGCAAATAGACCTACAGTGAATAGACTTACAGCAAATAGACTTACAGTAAATAGACCTACAGCAAATAGACTTACAGCAAATAGACTTACAGCAAATAGACCTACAGTGAATAGACTTACAGCAAATAGACCTACAGCAAATAGACCTACAGCAAATAGACTTACAGCAAATAGACTTACAGCAAATAGACTTACAGTAAATAGACTTACAGCAAATACACCTACAGCAAATAGACCTATAGCAAATAGACCTACAGCAAATAGACTTATAGCAAATAGACCTACAGTAAATAGACCTACAGCAAATAGACTTATAGCAAATAGACCTACAGCAAACAGACCTACAGCAAATAGACCTACAGCAAATAGACTTATAGCAAATAGACTTACAGTAAATAGACTTACAGCAAATAGACTTACAGCAAATAGACTTACAGTAAATAGACATACAGCAAATAGACCTACAGCAAATAGACCTACAGCAAATAGACCTACAGCAAATAGACTTATAGCAAATAGACCTACAGTAAATAGACCTACAGCAAATAGACTTACAGCAAATAGACCTACAGCAAATAGACTTACAGCAAATAGACTTACAGCAAATAGACTTACAGCAAATAGACCTACAGTGAATAGACCTACAGCAAATAGACTTACAGCAAATAGACCTACAGCAAATAGACCTACAGTAAATAGACTTACAGCAAATAGACTTACAGCAAATAGACCTACAGCAAATAGACCTACAGCAAATAGACTTACAGCAAATAGACCTACAGCAAATAGACCTACAGCAAATAGACTTACAGCAAATAGACTTACAGCAAATAGACTTACAGTAAATAGACTTACAGCAAATAGACCTACAGCAAATAGACTTACAGCAAATAGACCTACAGTGAATAGACCTACAGCAAATAGACTTACAGCAAATAGACCTACAGCAAATAGACCTACAGTAAATAGACTTACAGCAAATAGACTTACAGCAAATAGACCTACAGCAAATAGACCTACAGCAAATAGACTTACAGCAAATAGACCTACAGCAAATAGACCTACAGCAAATAGACTTACAGCAAATAGACTTACAGCAAATAGACCTACAGCAAATAGACCTACAGTGAATAGACTTACAGCAAATAGACTTACAGCAAATAGACCTACAGCAAATAGACTTACAGCAAATAGACCTACAGCAAATAGACCTACAGCAAATAGACCTACAGCAAATAGACTTACAGCAAATAGACCTACAGCAAATAGACCTACAGTAAATAGACTTACAGCAAATAGACTTACAGCAAATAGACCTACAGCAAATAGACCTACAGCAAATAGACTTACAGCAAATAGACCTACAGCAAATAGACCTACAGCAAATAGACTTACAGCAAATAGACTTACAGCAAATAGACTTACAGCAAATAGACCTACAGTGAATAGACCTACAGCAAATAGACTTACAGCAAATAGACCTACAGTAAATAGACCTACAGCAAATAGACCTACAGTAAATAGACTTACAGCAAATAGACTTACAGCAAATAGACCTACAGCAAATAGACCTACAGCAAATAGACCTACAGCAAATAGACTTACAGCAAATAGACCTACAGCAAATAGACCTACAGCAAATAGACTTACAGCAAATAGACTTACAGCAAATAGACTTACAGCAAATAGACCTACAGCAAATAGACCTACAGTGAATAGACTTACAGCAAATAGACTTACAGCAAAAAGACTTACAGCAAATAGACCTACAGCAAATAGACCTACAGTGAATAGACTTACAGCAAATGGACTTACAGCAAATAGACTTACAGCAAATAGACTTACAGCAAATAGACCTACAGCAAATAGACTTACAGCAAATAGACCTACAGTAAATAGACTTACAGCAAATGGACTTACAGTAAATAGACCTACAGCAAATAGACTTACAGTAAATAGACTTACAGCAAATAGACCTACAGTGAATAGACCTACAGCAAATAGACTTACAGCAAATAGACCTACAGCAAATACACTTACAGCAAATAGACTTACAGTAAATAGACCTACAGCAAATAGACTTACAGTAAATAGACCTACAGCAAATAGACTTACAGCAAATAGACTTACAGCAAATAGACCTACAGCAAATAGACCTACAGCAAATAGACTTATAGCAAATAGACCTACAGTAAATAGACCTACAGCAAATAGACTTACAGCAAATAGACTTACAGCAAATAGACTTACAGCAAATAGACCTACAGCAAATAGACTTAAAGCAAATAGACCTACAGCAAATAGACCTACAGCAAATAGACTTACAGCAAATAGACCTACAGCAAATAGACCTACAGTAAATAGACTTACAGCAAATAGACTTACAGCAAATAGACCTACAGCAAATAGTCCTACAGCAAATAGACCTACAGCAAAAAGACTTAAAGCAAATAGACCTACAGCAAATAGACTTACAGCAAATAGACCTACAGCAAATAGACCTACAGCAAATAGACTTACAGCAAATAGACTTACAGCAAATAGACCTACAGCAAATAGACTTACAGCAAATAGACTTACAGCAAATAGACCTACAGTGAATAGACTTACAGCAAATAGACTTACAGTAAATAGACTTACAGCAAATAGACTTACAGCAAATAGACTTACAGTAAATAGACTTACAGCAAATAGACCTACAGCAAATAGACCTACAGCAAATAGACTTACAGCAAATAGACTTACAGTAAATAGACTTACAGCAAATAGACTTACAGTAAATAGACCTACAGCAAATAGACTTACAGCAAATAGACTTACAGTAAATAGACTTACAGGAAATAGACTTACAGCAAATAGACTTACAGCAAATAGACCTACAGCAAATAGACTTACAGCAAATAAACCTACAGTAAATAGACCTACAGTAAATAGACTTACAGTAAATAGACTTACAGCAAATAGACTTACAGTAAATAGACCTACAGCAAATAGACCTACAGCAAATAGACTTACAGTAAATAGACCTACAGCAAATAGACTTACAGCAAATAGACTTACAGTAAATAGACCTACAGCAAATAGACTTACAGCAAATAGACTTACAGCAAATAGACTTACAGTAAATAGACCTACAGCAAATAGACTTACAGCAAATAGACCTACAGTAAATAGACCTACAGCAAATAGACCTACAGCAAATAGACTTACAGTAAATAGACCTACAGCAAATAGACCTACAGCAAATAGACTTACAGTAAATAGACCTACAGCAAATAGACCTACAGCAAATAGACTTACAGCAAATAGACTTACAGTAAATAGACCTACAGCAAATAGACCTACAGCAAATAGACTTACAGCAAATAGACCTACAGTAAATAGACCTACAGCAAATAGACTTACAGCAAATAGACCTACAGCAAATAGACTTACAGCAAATAGACTTACAGCAAATAGACTTACAGCAAATAGACCTACAGTAAATAGACTTACAGTAAATAGACTTACAGCAAATAGACTTACAGCAAATAGACCTACAGTAAATAGACCTACAGCAAATAGACTTACAGCAAATAGACTTACAGCAAATAGACTTACAGCAAATAGACTTACAGCAAATAGACCTACAGTAAATAGACCTACAGCAAATAGACTTACAGCAAATAGACTTACAGCAAATAGACCTACAGTAAATAGACTTACAGTAAATAGACCTACAGCAAATAGACTTACAGCAAATAGACCTACAGTAAATAGACTTACAGCAAATAGACTTACAGCAAATAGACCTACAGCAAATAGACTTACAGCAAATAGACCTACAGCAAATAGACTTATAGCAAATAGACCTACAGTAAATAGACCTACAGCAAATAGACTTACAGCAAATAGACCTACAGCAAATAGACTTACAGCAAATAGACCTACAGCAAATAGACTTACAGCAAATAGACCTACAGCAAATAGACCTACAGCAAATAGACTTACAGCAAATAGACCTACAGCAAATAGACCTACAGTAAATAGACTTACAGCAAATAGACTTACAGCAAATAGACCTACAGCAAATAGTCCTACAGCAAATAGACCTACAGCAAATAGACTTACAGCAAATAGACCTACAGCAAATAGACTTACAGCAAATAGACCTACAGCAAATAGACCTACAGCAAATAGACTTACAGCAAATAGACTTACAGCAAATAGACCTACAGCAAATAGACTTACAGCAAATAGACTTACAGCAAATAGACCTACAGTGAATAGACTTACAGCAAATAGACTTACAGTAAATAGACTTACAGCAAATAGACTTACAGCAAATAGACTTACAGTAAATAGACTTACAGCAAATAGACCTACAGCAAATAGACCTACAGCAAATAGACCTACAGCAAATAGACTTATAGCAAATAGACCTACAGTAAATAGACCTACAGCAAATAGACTTATAGCAAATAGACCTACAGCAAATAGACCTACAGCAAATAGACCTACAGCAAATAGACTTATAGCAAATAGACTTACAGCAAATAGACTTACAGCAAATAGACTTACAGTAAATAGACCTACAGCAAATAGACTTACAGCAAATAGACTTACAGCAAATAGACTTACAGCAAATAGACCTACAGCAAATAGACTTACAGCAAATAAACCTACAGTAAATAGACCTACAGTAAATAGACTTACAGTAAATAGACTTACAGCAAATAGACTTACAGTAAATAGACCTACAGCAAATAGACCTACAGCAAATAGACTTACAGTAAATAGACCTACAGCAAATAGACTTACAGCAAATAGACTTACAGCAAATAGACCTACAGTAAATAGACCTACAGCAAATAGACTTACAGCAAATAGACCTACAGCAAATAGACTTACAGCAAATAGACTTACAGCAAATAGACTTACAGCAAATAGACCTACAGTAAATAGACTTACAGTAAATAGACTTACAGCAAATAGACTTACAGCAAATAGACCTACAGTAAATAGACCTACAGCAAATAGACTTACAGCAAATAGACTTACAGCAAATAGACTTACAGCAAATAGACCTACAGTAAATAGACTTACAGCAAATAGACCTACAGTAAATAGACCTACAGCAAATAGACTTACAGCAAATAGACTTACAGCAAATAGACCTACAGTAAATAGACTTACAGTAAATAGACCTACAGCAAATAGACTTACAGCAAATAGACCTACAGTAAATAGACTTACAGCAAATAGACTTACAGCAAATAGACCTACAGCAAATAGACTTACAGCAAATAGACCTACAGCAAATAGACTTATAGCAAACAGACCTACAGTAAATAGACCTACAGCAAATAGACTTACAGCAAATAGACCTACAGCAAATAGACTTACAGCAAATAGACTTACAGCAAATAGACCTACAGCAAATAGACTTACAGCAAATAGACCTACAGCAAATAGACCTACAGCAAATAGACTTACAGCAAATAGACCTACAGCAAATAGACCTACAGTAAATAGACTTACAGCAAATAGACTTACAGCAAATAGACCTACAGCAAATAGTCCTACAGCAAATAGACCTACAGCAAATAGACTTACAGCAAATAGACCTACAGCAAATAGACTTACAGCAAATAGACCTACAGCAAATAGACTTACAGCAAATAGACTTACAGCAAATAGACCTACAGCAAATAGACTTACAGCAAATAGACTTACAGCAAATAGACCTACAGTGAATAGACTTACAGCAAATAGACTTACAGTAAATAGACTTACAGCAAATAGACTTACAGCAAATAGACTTACAGTAAATAGACTTACAGCAAATAGACCTACAGCAAATAGACCTACAGCAAATAGACCTACAGCAAATAGACTTATAGCAAATAGACCTACAGTAAATAGACCTACAGCAAATAGACTTATAGCAAATAGACCTACAGCAAATAGACCTACAGCAAATAGACTTATAGCAAATAGACTTACAGTAAATAGACTTACAGCAAATAGACTTACAGTAAATAGACCTACAGCAAATAGACTTACAGCAAATAGACTTACAGCAAATAGACTTACAGCAAATAGACCTACAGCAAATAGACTTACAGCAAATAAACCTACAGTAAATAGACCTACAGTAAATAGACTTACAGTAAATAGACTTACAGCAAATAGACTTACAGTAAATAGACCTACAGCAAATAGACCTACAGCAAATAGACTTACAGTAAATAGACCTACAGCAAATAGACTTACAGCAAATAGACTTACAGTAAATAGACCTACAGCAAATAGACTTACAGCAAATAGACTTACAGCAAATAGACTTACAGTAAATAGACCTACAGCAAATAGACTTACAGCAAATAGACCTACAGTAAATAGACCTACAGCAAATAGACCTACAGCAAATAGACTTACAGTAAATAGACCTACAGCAAATAGACCTACAGCAAATAGACTTACAGTAAATAGACCTACAGCAAATAGACCTACAGCAAATAGACTTACAACAAATAGACTTACAGTAAATAGACCTACAGCAAATAGACTTACAGTAAATAGACCTACAGCAAATAGACTTACAGCAAATAGACTTACAGCAAATAGACTTACAGTAAATAGACCTACAGCAAATAGACCTACAGCAAATAGACTTACAGCAAATAGACCTACAGCAAATAGACCTACAGCAAATAGACTTACAGTAAATAGACTTACAGCAAATAGACTTACAGCAAATAGACTTACAGCAAATAGACCTACAGTAAATAGACTTACAGCAAATAGACCTACAGTAAATAGACTTACAGCAAATAGACCTACAGTAAATAGACCTACAGAAAATAGACTTACAGCAAATAGACTTACAGCAAATAGACCTACAGTAAATAGACTTACAGTAAATAGACCTACAGCAAATAGACTTACAGCAAATAGACCTACAGTAAATAGACTTACAGCAAATAGACTTACAGCAAATAGACCTACAGCAAATAGACTTACAGCAAATAGACTTACAGCAAATAGACTTATAGCAAATAGACCTACAGTAAATAGACCTACAGCAAATAGACTTACAGCAAATAGACCTACAGCAAATAGACTTACAGCAAATAGACTTACAGCAAATAGACCTACAGCAAATAGACTTACAGCAAATAGACCTACAGCAAATAGACCTACAGCAAATAGACTTACAGCAAATAGACCTACAGCAAATAGACCTACAGTAAATAGACTTACAGCAAATAGACTTACAGCAAATAGACCTACAGCAAATAGACCTACAGCAAATAGACCTACAGCAAATAGACTTACAGCAAATAGACCTACAGCAAATAGACTTACAGCAAATAGACCTACAGCAAATAGACCTACAGCAAATAGACTTACAGCAAATAGACTTACAGCAAATAGACCTACAGCAAATAGACTTACAGCAAATAGACTTACAGCAAATAGACCTACAGTGAATAGACTTACAGCAAATAGACTTACAGTAAATAGACTTACAGCAAATAGACTTACAGCAAATAGACTTACAGTAAATAGACTTACAGCAAATAGACCTACAGCAAATAGACCTACAGCAAATAGACCTACAGCAAATAGACTTATAGCAAATAGACCTACAGTAAATAGACCTACAGCAAATAGACTTATAGCAAATAGACCTACAGCAAATAGACCTACAGCAAATAGACTTACAGTAAATAGACCTACAGCAAATAGACTTACAGCAAATAGACTTACAGCAAATAGACTTACAGTAAATAGACCTACAGCAAATAGACCTACAGCAAATAGACTTACAGCAAATAGACCTACAGCAAATAGACCTACAGCAAATAGACTTACAGTAAATAGACTTACAGCAAATAGACTTACAGCAAATAGACTTACAGCAAATAGACCTACAGTAAATAGACTTACAGCAAATAGACCTACAGTAAATAGACTTACAGCAAATAGACCTACAGTAAATAGACCTACAGAAAATAGACTTACAGCAAATAGACTTACAGCAAATAGACCTACAGTAAATAGACTTACAGTAAATAGACCTACAGCAAATAGACTTACAGCAAATAGACCTACAGTAAATAGACTTACAGCAAATAGACTTACAGCAAATAGACCTACAGCAAATAGACTTACAGCAAATAGACTTACAGCAAATAGACTTATAGCAAATAGACCTACAGTAAATAGACCTACAGCAAATAGACTTACAGCAAATAGACCTACAGCAAATAGACTTACAGCAAATAGACTTACAGCAAATAGACTTACAGCAAATAGACTTACAGCAAATAGACCTACAGCAAATAGACCTACAGCAAATAGACTTACAGCAAATAGACCTACAGCAAATAGACCTACAGTAAATAGACTTACAGCAAATAGACTTACAGCAAATAGACCTACAGCAAATAGTCCTACAGCAAATAGACCTACAGCAAATAGACTTACAGCAAATAGACCTACAGCAAATAGACTTACAGCAAATAGACCTACAGCAAATAGACCTACAGCAAATAGACTTACAGCAAATAGACTTACAGCAAATAGACCTACAGCAAATAGACTTACAGCAAATAGACTTACAGCAAATAGACCTACAGTGAATAGACTTACAGCAAATAGACTTACAGTAAATAGACTTACAGCAAATAGACTTACAGCAAATAGACTTACAGTAAATAGACTTACAGCAAATAGACCTACAGCAAATAGACCTACAGCAAATAGACCTACAGCAAATAGACTTATAGCAAATAGACCTACAGTAAATAGACCTACAGCAAATAGACTTATAGCAAATAGACCTACAGCAAATAGACCTACAGCAAATAGACTTATAGCAAATAGACTTACAGTAAATAGACTTACAGCAAATAGACTTACAGCAAATAGACTTACAGTAAATAGACTTACAGCAAATAGACCTACAGCAAATAGACCTACAGCAAATAGACCTACAGCAAATAGACTTATAGCAAATAGACCTACAGTAAATAGACCTACAGCAAATAGACTTACAGCAAATAGACCTACAGCAAATAGACTTACAGCAAATAGACTTACAGCAAATAGACCTACAGTGAATAGACTTACAGCAAATAGACTTACAGCAAATAGACTTACAGCAAATAGACCTACAGTGAATAGACCTACAGCAAATAGACTTACAGCAAATAGACCTACAGCAAATAGACCTACAGTAAATAGACTTACAGCAAATAGACTTACAGCAAATAGACCTACAGCAAATAGACCTACAGCAAATAGACTTACAGCAAATAGACCTACAGCAAATAGACCTACAGCAAATAGACTTACAGCAAATAGACCTACAGTGAATAGACCTACAGCAAATAGACTTACAGCAAATAGACCTACAGCAAATAGAGCTACAGTAAATAGACTTACAGCAAATAGACTTACAGCAAATAGACCTACAGCAAATAGACCTACAGCAAATAGACTTACAGCAAATAGACCTACAGCAAATAGACCTACAGCAAATAGACTTACAGCAAATAGACTTACAGCAAATAGACTTACAGCAAATAGACCTACAGTGAATAGACTTACAGCAAATAGACTTACAGCAAATAGACCTACAGTGAATAGACTTACAGCAAATAGACTTACAGTAAATAGACCTACAGCAAATAGACCTACAGTAAATAGACCTACAGCAAATAGACTTACAGTAAATAGACTTACAGCAAATAGACCTACAGTAAATAGACCTACAGCAAATAGACTTACAGTAAATAGACTTACAGCAAATAGACCTACAGTAAATAGACTTACAGTAAATAGACCTACAGCAAATAGACTTACAGCAAATAGACTTACAGCAAATAGACCTACAGCAAATAGACTTACAGCAAATAGACTTACAGTAAATAGACCTACAGCAAATAGACCTACAGCAAATAGACTTACAGTAAATAGACTTACAGCAAATAGACCTACAGTAAATAGACTTACAGTAAATAGACCTACAGCAAATAGACTTACAGCAAATAGACTTACAGCAAATAGACCTACAGCAAATAGACTTACAGTAAATAGACCTACAGCAAATAGACCTACAGCAAATAGACTTACAGTAAATAGACCTACAGCAAATAGACTTACAGCAAATAGACTTACAGCAAATAGACTTACAGCAAATAGACCTACAGTAAATAGACTTAGAGCAAATAGACCTACAGCAAATAGACCTACAGCAAATAGACTTACAGCAAATAGACTTACAGCAAATAGACTTACAGCAAATAGACCTACAGCAAATAGACTTACAGTAAATAGACCTACAGCAAATAGACTTACAGCAAATGGACTTACAGCAAATAGACTTACAGTAAATAGACTTACAGTAAATAGACCTACAGCAAATAGACTTACAGCAAATAGACTTACAGTAAATAGACCTACAGCAAATAGACTTACAGCAAATAGACTTACAGCAAATAGACTTACAGTAAATAGACTTACAGCAAATAGACTTACAGTAAATAGACCTACAGCGAATAGACTTACAGTGAATAGACCTACAGCAAATAGACCTACAGCAAATAGACTTACAGTAAATAGACCTACAGCAAATAGACTTACAGCAAATGGACTTACAGCAAATAGACTTACAGTAAATAGACTTACAGTAAATAGACCTACAGCAAATAGACTTACAGCAAATGGACTTACAGCAAATAGACTTACAGCAAATAGACTTACAGCAAATAGACTTACAGTAAATAGACTTACAGCAAATGGACTTACAGCAAATAGACTTACAGCAAATAGACCTACAGTAAATAGACCTACAGTAAATAGACTTACAGCAAATAGACCTACAGCAAATAGACTTACAGCAAATAGACTTACAGTAAATAGACTTACAGCAAATAGACTTACAGTAAATAGACCTACAGCAAATAGACTTACAGCAAATAGACTTACAGCAAATAGACTTACAGGAAATAGACTTACAGGAAATAGACTTACAGCAAACAGACTTACAGCAAATAGACCTACAGCAAATAGACTTACAGCAAATAAACCTACAGTAAATAGACTTACAGTAAATAGACTTACAGTAAATAGACTTACAGCAAATAGACTTACAGTAAATAGACCTACAGCAAATAGACCTACAGCAAATAGACTTACAGTAAATAGACCTACAGCAAATAGACTTACAGCAAATAGACTTACAGTAAATAGACCTACAGCAAATAGACTTACAGCGAATAGACTTACAGCAAATAGACTTACAGTAAATAGACCTACAGCAAATAGACTTACAGTAAATAGACCTACAGCAAATAGACTTACAGTAAATAGACTTACAGTAAATAGACCTACAGCAAATAGACCTACAGCAAATAGACTTACAACAAATAGACTTACAGTAAATAGACTTACAGTAAATAGACCTACAGCAAATAGACTTACAGCAAATAGACCTACAGCAAATAGACTTACAGTAAATAGACCTACAGCAAATAGACTTACAGCAAATAGACTTACAGCAAATAGACTTACAGCAAATAGACTTACAGCAAATAGACCTACAGCAAATAGACTTACAGTAAATAGACCTACAGCAAATAGACTTACAGCAAATAGACCTACAGCAAATAGACCTACAGCAAATAGACTTACAGCAAATAGACCTACAGCAAATAGACTTACAGCAAATAGACCTACAGCAAATAGACTTACAGCAAATAGACTTACAGCAAATAGACCTACAGTAAATAGACTTACAGTAAATAGACTTACAGCAAATAGACTTACAGCAAATAGACCTACAGTAAATAGACCTACAGCAAATAGACTTACAGCAAATAGACTTACAGCAAATAGACTTACAGCAAATAGACCTACAGTAAATAGACTTACAGCAAATAGACCTACAGTAAATAGACCTACAGCAAATAGACTTACAGCAAATAGACTTACAGCAAATAGACCTACAGTAAATAGACTTACAGTAAATAGACCTACAGCAAATAGACTTACAGCAAATAGACCTACAGTAAATAGACTTACAGCAAATAGACTTACAGCAAATAGACCTACAGCAAATAGACTTACAGCAAATAGACCTACAGCAAATAGACCTACAGCAAATAGACTTATAGCAAATAGACCTACAGTAAATAGACCTACAGCAAATAGACTTACAGCAAATAGACCTACAGCAAATAGACTTACAGCAAATAGACTTACAGCAAATAGACCTACAGCAAATAGACTTACAGCAAATAGACCTACAGCAAATAGACCTACAGCAAATAGACTTACAGCAAATAGACCTACAGCAAATAGACCTACAGTAAATAGACTTACAGCAAATAGACTTACAGCAAATAGACCTACAGCAAATAGTCCTACAGCAAATAGACCTACAGCAAATAGACTTACAGCAAATAGACCTACAGCAAATAGACTTACAGCAAATAGACCTACAGCAAATAGACCTACAGCAAATAGACTTACAGCAAATAGACCTACAGCAAATAGACTTACAGCAAATAGACTTACAGCAAATAGACCTACAGTGAATAGACTTACAGCAAATAGACTTACAGTAAATAGACTTACAGCAAATAGACTTACAGCAAATAGACTTACAGTAAATAGACTTACAGCAAATAGACCTACAGCAAATAGACCTACAGCAAATAGACCTACAGCAAATAGACTTATAGCAAATAGACCTACAGTAAATAGACCTACAGCAAATAGACTTATAGCAAATAGACCTACAGCAAATAGACCTACAGCAAATAGACCTACAGCAAATAGACTTATAGCAAATAGACTTACAGTAAATAGACTTACAGCAAATAGACTTACAGCAAATAGACTTACAGTAAATAGACTTACAGCAAATAGACCTACAGCAAATAGACCTACAGCAAATAGACCTACAGCAAATAGACTTATAGCAAATAGACCTACAGTAAATAGACCTACAGCAAATAGACTTACAGCAAATAGACCTACAGCAAATAGACTTACAGCAAATAGACTTACAGCAAATAGACCTACAGTGAATAGACCTACAGCAAATAGACTTACAGCAAATAGACCTACAGTAAATAGACTTACAGCAAATAGACTTACAGCAAATAGACCTACAGTAAATAGACTTACAGCAAATAGACCTACAGCAAATAGACTTACAGCAAATAGACCTACAGTGAATAGACCTACAGCAAATAGACTTACAGCAAATAGACCTACAGCAAATAGACCTACAGTAAATAGACTTACAGCAAATAGACTTACAGCAAATAGACCTACAGCAAATAGACCTACAGCAAATAGACTTACAGCAAATAGACCTACAGCAAATAGACCTACAGCAAATAGACTTACAGCAAATAGACTTACAGCAAATAGACTTACAGCAAATAGACCTACAGCAAATAGACCTACAGTGAATAGACTTACAGCAAATAGACTTACAGCAAATAGACCTACAGCAAATAGACTTACAGCAAATAGACCTACAGCAAATAGACCTACAGCAAATAGACCTACAGCAAATAGACTTACAGCAAATAGACTTACAGCAAATAGACCTACAGCAAATAGACCTACAGCAAATAGACTTACAGCAAATAGACCTACAGCAAATAGACCTACAGCAAATAGACTTACAGCAAATAGACTTACATCAAATAGACTTACAGCAAATAGACCTACAGTGAATAGACCTACAGCAAATAGACTTACAGCAAATAGACCTACAGTAAATAGACCTACAGCAAATAGACCTACAGTAAATAGACTTACAGTAAATAGACCTACAGCAAATAGACCTACAGCAAATAGACCTACAGCAAATAGACCTACAGCAAATAGATTTACAGCAAATAGACTTACAGCAAATAGACCTACAGTGAATAGACTTACAGCAAATAGACTTACAGTAAATAGACCTACAGTGAATAGACTTACAGCAAATAGACTTACAGTAAATAGACCTACAGCAAATAGACTTACAGCAAATAGACTTACAGCAAATAGACTTACAGCAAATAGACCTACAGCAAATAGACCTACAGCAAATAGACTTACAGCAAATAGACCTACAGTGAATAGACTTACAGCAAATAGACTTACAGTAAATAGACCTACAGCAAATAGACTTACAGCAAATAGACTTACAGCAAATAGACCTACAGTGAATAGACTTACAGCAAATAGACCTACAGCAAATAGACCTACAGCAAATAGACTTACAGCAAATAGACTTACAGCAAATAGACTTACAGTAAATAGACTTACAGCAAATAGACCTACAGCAAATAGACCTACAGCAAATAGACCTACAGCAAATAGACTTATAGCAAATAGACCTACAGTAAATAGACCTACAGCAAATAGACTTATAGCAAATAGACCTACAGCAAATAGACCTACAGCAAATAGACCTACAGCAAATAGACTTATAGCAAATAGACTTACAGTAAATAGACTTACAGCAAATAGACTTACAGCAAATAGACTTACAGTAAATAGACTTACAGCAAATAGACCTACAGCAAATAGACCTACAGCAAATAGACCTACAGCAAATAGACTTATAGCAAATAGACCTACAGTAAATAGACCTACAGCAAATAGACTTACAGCAAATAGACCTACAGCAAATAGACTTACAGCAAATAGACCTACAGCAAATAGACCTACAGCAAATAGACCTACAGCAAATAGACTTACAGCAAATAGACCTACAGCAAATAGACCTACAGTAAATAGACTTACAGCAAATAGACTTACAGCAAATAGACCTACAGCAAATAGACCTACAGCAAATAGACCTACAGCAAATAGACCTACAGCAAATAGACTTACAGCAAATAGACTTACAGCAAATAGACCTACAGTGAATAGACCTACAGCAAATAGACTTACAGCAAATAGACCTACAGTAAATAGACCTACAGCAAATAGACCTACAGTAAATAGACTTACAGTAAATAGACCTACAGCAAATAGACCTACAGCAAATAGACCTACAGCAAATAGACCTACAGCAAATAGACTTACAGCAAATAGACCTACAGTGAATAGACTTACAGCAAATAGACTTACAGTAAATAGACCTACAGCAAATAGACTTACAGCAAATAGACTTACAGCAAATAGACTTACAGTAAATAGACCTACAGCAAATAGACTTACAGCAAATAGACTTACAGCAAATAGACTTACAGCAAATAGACCTACAGCAAATAGACTTACAGCAAATAGACTTACAGCAAATAGACCTACAGTGAATAGACTTACAGCAAATAGACTTACAGTAAATAGACCTACAGCAAATAGACTTACAGCAAATAGACTTACAGCAACTAGACCTACAGTGAATAGACTTACAGCAAATAGACCTACAGCAAATAGACCTACAGCAAATAGACTTACAGCAAATAGACTTACAGCAAATAGACTTACAGTAAATAGACCTACAGCAAATAGACCTACAGCAAATAGACCTACAGCAAATAGACCTACAGTAAATAGACCTACAGCAAATAGACTTACAGCAAATAGACCTACAGCAAATAGACTTACAGCAAATAGACTTACAGCAAATAGACCTACAGCAAATAGACCTACAGCAAATAGACCTACAGCAAATAGACCTACAGTAAATAGACCTACAGCAAATAGACTTATAGCAAATAGACCTACAGCAAATAGACCTACAGTAAATAGACCTACAGCAAATAGACTTATAGCAAATAGACCTACAGCAAATAGACCTACAGCAAATAGACCTACAGCAAATAGACTTATAGCAAATAGACTTACAGTAAATAGACTTACAGCAAATAGACTTACAGCAAATAGACTTACAGTAAATAGACTTACAGCAAATAGACCTACAGCAAATAGACCTACAGCAAATAGACCTACAGCAAATAGACTTATAGCAAATAGACCTACAGTAAATAGACCTACAGCAAATAGACTTACAGCAAATAGACCTACAGCAAATAGACTTACAGCAAATAGACTTACAGCAAATAGACCTACAGTGAATAGACCTACAGCAAATAGACTTACAGCAAATAGACCTACAGCAAATAGACCTACAGTAAATAGACTTACAGCAAATAGACTTACAGCAAATAGACCTACAGCAAATAGACCTACAGCAAATAGACTTACAGCAAATAGACCTACAGCAAATAGACCTACAGCAAATAGACTTACAGCAAATAGACTTACAGCAAATAGACTTACAGTAAATAGACTTACAGCAAATAGACCTACAGCAAATAGACTTACAGCAAATAGACCTACAGTGAATAGACCTACAGCAAATAGACTTACAGCAAATAGACCTACAGCAAATAGACCTACAGTAAATAGACTTACAGCAAATAGACTTACAGCAAATAGACCTACAGCAAATAGACCTACAGCAAATAGACTTACAGCAAATAGACCTACAGCAAATAGACCTACAGCAAATAGACTTACAGCAAATAGACTTACAGCAAATAGACTTACAGCAAATAGACCTACAGCAAATAGACCTACAGTGAATAGACTTACAGCAAATAGACTTACAGCAAATAGACCTACAGCAAATAGACTTACAGCAAATAGACCTACAGCAAATAGACCTACAGCAAATAGACCTACAGCAAATAGACTTACAGCAAATAGACCTACAGCAAATAGACCTACAGTAAATAGACTTACAGCAAATAGACTTACAGCAAATAGACCTACAGCAAATAGACCTACAGCAAATAGACTTACAGCAAATAGACCTACAGCAAATAGACCTACAGCAAATAGACTTACAGCAAATAGACTTACAGCAAATAGACTTACAGCAAATAGACCTACAGTGAATAGACCTACAGCAAATAGACTTACAGCAAATAGACCTACAGTAAATAGACCTACAGCAAATAGACCTACAGTAAATAGACTTACAGTAAATAGACCTACAGCAAATAGACCTACAGCAAATAGACCTACAGCAAATAGACCTACAGCAAATAGACTTACAGCAAATAGACCTACAGTGAATAGACTTACAGCAAATAGACTTACAGTAAATGGACCTACAGTGAATAGACTTACAGCAAATAGACTTACAGTAAATAGACCTACAGCAAATAGACTTACAGCAAATAGACTTACAGCAAATAGACTTACAGCAAATAGACCTACAGCAAATAGACCTACAGCAAATAGACTTACAGCAAATAGACTTACAGCAAATAGACCTACAGTGAATAGACTTACAGCAAATAGACTTACAGTAAATAGACCTACAGCAAATAGACTTACAGCAAATAGACTTACAGCAAATAGACCTACAGTGAATAGACTTACAGCAAATAGACCTACAGCAAATAGACCTACAGCAAATAGACTTACAGCAAATAGACTTACAGCAAATAGACTTACAGTAAATAGACTTACAGCAAATAGACCTACAGCAAATAGACCTACAGCAAATAGACCTACAGCAAATAGACTTATAGCAAATAGACCTACAGTAAATAGACCTACAGCAAATAGACTTACAGCAAATAGACCTACAGCAAATAGACTTACAGCAAATAGACTTACAGCAAATAGACCTACAGTGAATAGACTTACAGCAAATAGACTTACAGAAAATAGACCTACAGTGAATAGACCTACAGCAAATAGACTTACAGCAAATAGACCTACAGCAAATAGACCTACAGTAAATAGACTTACAGCAAATAGACTTACAGCAAATAGACCTACAGCAAATAGACCTACAGCAAATAGACTTACAGCAAATAGACCTACAGTGAATAGACCTACAGCAAATAGACTTACAGCAAATAGACCTACAGCAAATAGACCTACAGTAAATAGACTTACAGCAAATAGACTTACAGCAAATAGACCTACAGCAAATAGACCTACAGCAAATAGACCTACAGCAAATAGACTTACAGCAAATAGACTTACAGCAAATAGACTTACAGCAAATAGACCTACAGTGAATAGACTTACAGCAAATAGACTTACAGCAAATAGACCTACAGCAAATAGACTTACAGCAAATAGACCTACAGCAAATAGACCTACAGCAAATAGACCTACAGCAAATAGACTTACAGCAAATAGACCTACAGCAAATAGACCTACAGTAAATAGACTTACAGCAAATAGACTTACAGCAAATAGACCTACAGCAAATAGACCTACAGCAAATAGACTTACAGCAAATAGACCTACAGCAAATAGACCTACAGCAAATAGACTTACAGCAAATAGACTTACAGCAAATAGACTTACAGCAAATAGACCTACAGTGAATAGACCTACAGCAAATAGACTTACAGCAAATAGACCTACAGTAAATAGACCTACAGCAAATAGACTTACAGCAAATAGACTTACAGCAAATAGACTTACAGCAAATAGACCTACAGCAAATAGACCTACAGTGAATAGACTTACAGCAAATAGACTTACAGCAAATAGACTTACAGTAAATAGACCTACAGCAAATAGACCTACAGCAAATAGACTTACAACAAATAGACTTACAGTAAATAGACCTACAGCAAATAGACTTACAGTAAATAGACCTACAGCAAATAGACTTACAGCATATAGACTTACAGCAAATAGACTTACAGTAAATAGACCTACAGCAAATAGACCTACAGCAAATAGACTTACAGCAAATAGACCTACAGCAAATAGACCTACAGCAAATAGACTTACAGTAAATAGACCTACAGCAAATAGACTTACAGCAAATAGACTTACAGCAAATAGACTTACAGCAAATAGACCTACAGCAAATAGACTTACAGCAAATAGACTTACAGCAAATAGACTTACAGTAAATAGACTTACAGCAAATAGACCTACAGCAAATAGACCTACAGCAAATAGACTTACAGTAAATAGACCTACAGAAAATAGACTTACAGCAAATAGACCTACAGCAAATAGACTTACAGCAAATAGACTTACAGCAAATAGACCTACAGTAAATAGACCTACAGCAAATAGACTTACAGCAAATAGACCTACAGCAAATAGACTTACAGCAAATAGACTTACAGCAAATAGACTTACAGCAAATAGACCTACAGTAAATAGACTTACAGTAAATAGACTTACAGCAAATAGACTTACAGCAAATAGACCTACAGTAAATAGACCTACAGCAAATAGACCTACAGTAAATAGACTTACAGCAAATAGACCTACAGCAAATAGACTTACAGTAAATAGACTTACAGCAAATAGACCTACAGTAAATAGACCTACAGCAAATAGACTTACAGCAAATAGACCTACAGTGAATAGACTTACAGTAAATAGACCTACAGCAAATAGACCTACAGCAAATAGACCTACAGCAAATAGACCTACAGTAAATAGACTTACAGCAAATAGACTTACAGTAAATAGACTTACAGCAAATAGACCTACAGTAAATAGACCTACAGCAAATAGACCTACAGTGAATAGACTTACAGCAAATAGACTTACAGTAAATAGACTTACAGCAAATAGACCTACAGTAAATAGACCTACAGCAAATAGACTTACAGCAAATAGACCTACAGTGAATAGACTTACAGTAAATAGACCTACAGCAAATAGACCTACAGCAAATAGACCTACAGCAAATAGACCTACAGTAAATAGACTTACAGCAAATAGACCTACAGAAATAGACTTACAGCAAATAGACTTACAGCAAATAGACTTACAGTAAATAGACCTACAGCAAATAGACCTACAGCAAATAGACTTACAGCAAATAGACCTACAGCAAATAGACCTACAGCAAATAGACTTACAGCAAATAGACCTACAGCAAATAGACCTACAGTAAATAGACTTACAGCAAATAGACTTACAGCAAATAGACCTACAGCAAATAGTCCTACAGCAAATAGACCTACAGCAAATAGACTTACAGCAAATAGACCTACAGCAAATAGACTTACAGCAAATAGACCTACAGCAAATAGACCTACAGCAAATAGACTTACAGCAAATAGACTTACAGCAAATAGACCTACAGCAAATAGACTTACAGCAAATAGACTTACAGCAAATAGACCTACAGTGAATAGACTTACAGCAAATAGACTTACAGTAAATAGACTTACAGCAAATAGACTTACAGTAAATAGACTTACAGCAAATAGACCTACAGCAAATAGACCTACAGCAAATAGACCTACAGCAAATAGACCTACAGTAAATAGACCTACAGCAAATAGACTTATAGCAAATAGACCTACAGCAAATAGACCTACAGCAAATAGACTTATAGCAAATAGACTTACAGTAAATAGACTTACAGCAAATAGACTTACAGCAAATAGACTTACAGTAAATAGACTTACAGCAAATAGACCTACAGCAAATAGACCTACAGCAAATAGACCTACAGCAAATAGACTTATAGCAAATAGACCTACAGTAAATAGACCTACAGCAAATAGACTTACAGCAAATAGACCTACAGCAAATAGACTTACAGCAAATAGACTTACAGCAAATAGACCTACAGTGAATAGACTTACAGCAAATAGACTTACAGCAAATAGACTTACAGCAAATAGACCTACAGTGAATAGACCTACAGCAAATAGACTTACAGCAAATAGACCTACAGCAAATAGACCTACAGTAAATAGACTTACAGCAAATAGACTTACAGCAAATAGACCTACAGCAAATAGACCTACAGCAAATAGACTTACAGCAAATAGACCTACAGCAAATAGACCTACAGCAAATAGACTTACAGCAAATAGACTTACAGCAAATAGACCTACAGTGAATAGACCTACAGCAAATAGACTTACAGCAAATAGACCTACAGCAAATAGACCTACAGTAAATAGACTTACAGCAAATAGACTTACAGCAAATAGACCTACAGCAAATAGACCTACAGCAAATAGACTTACAGCAAATAGACCTACAGCAAATAGACCTACAGCAAATAGACTTACAGCAAATAGACTTACAGCAAATAGACTTACAGCAAATAGACCTACAGTGAATAGACTTACAGCAAATAGACTTACAGCAAATAGACCTACAGTGAATAGACTTACAGCAAATAGACTTACAGTAAATAGACCTACAGCAAATAGACCTACAGTAAATAGACCTACAGCAAATAGACTTACAGTAAATAGACTTACAGCAAATAGACCTACAGTAAATAGACCTACAGCAAATAGACTTACAGTAAATAGACTTACAGCAAATAGACCTACAGTAAATAGACTTACAGCAAATAGACCTACAGTAAATAGACCTACAGCAAATAGACTTACAGCAAATAGACCTACAGTGAATAGACTTACAGCAAATAGACCTACAGCAAATAGACCTACAGCAAATAGACCTACAGTAAATAGACTTACAGCAAATAGACTTACAGTGAATAGACTTACAGCAAATAGACCTACAGTGAATAGACTTACAGCAAATGGACCTACAGCAAATAGACCTACAGTAAATAGACTTACAGTGAATAGACTTACAGTAAATAGACCTACAGCAAATAGACTTACAGCAAATAGACCTACAGCAAATAGACCTACAGCAAATAGACCTATAGTAAATAGACTTACAGCAAATAGACCTACAGCAAATAGACTTACAGCAAATAGACTTACAGCAAATAGACCTACAGCAAATAGACCTACAGCAAATAGACCTATAGTAAATAGACTTACAGCAAATAGAACTACAGCAAATAGACTTACAGCAAATAGACTTACAGCAAATAGACTTACAGCAAATAGACCTACAGCAAATAGACCTACAGTGAATAGACTTACAGCAAATAGACCTACAGCAAATAGACCTACAGTAAATAGACTTACAGCAAATAGACCTACAGCAAATAGACTTACAGCAAATAGACTTACAGTAAATAGACCTACAGTAAATAGACTTACAGCAAATAGACCTACAGTAAATAGACCTACAGTAAATAGACTTACAGCAAATAGACCTACAGCAAATAGACTTACAGCAAATAGACTTACAGTAAATAGACTTACAGCAAATAGACCTACAGCAAATAGACTTACAGCAAATAGACTTACAGTAAATAGACCTACAGTAAATAGACCTACAGTAAATAGACTTACAGCAAATAGACTTACAGCAAATAGACCTACAGTAAATAGACTTACAGCAAATAGACTTACAGCAAATAGACCTACAGTGAATAGACTTACAGCAAATAGACCTACAGTAAATAGACCTACAGCAAATAGACTTAGAGCAAATAGATATGAACAGCTCAGTATAATTGTATAAAAACGTAATAATTACTCCAGTAAAGTCATGAGATATCAACAGAAACAGTTCTTAACCTTTGATTTTTCCCCACGCTGCATCTTTTAAGATTTCTGTTTGTCCTAACAAACCTGCTGTCGCACAGAAAAACGAACATGATTCTTACTTCCAGTTATATCTATAATAATCATAATTGTGAGTTTTGACTTGAGAGGCAGAAGGATTATTATGTGTAATAGGTTTGACTGATGTGAGAGGAAAGTGGGACTAGAACTAGAACAGATGTTTTCAGACTGCAGGAGTGCATCGAGCCCATGGCTGCACAACGTTTAAGAAAACACCATCAGTTGTTTTTGTCTTCCAGGAGGAATTTTCCAGACTTATTCAGTAGGATATTACAAATGGAAACAGGTGCGAAGCTGATGAATCCATGGATGGGATGATAGCAGGTAAAATCTCATGTGAGCAGTTGAACTATCACAGCATGAGCACGCTGTTGTAGCAGGGACACAAGTTTTACTGTGAAAGCAGCTAAAATACCACATGATGCAACTTGCATGGAAACAAACACACAGGAGGAATAGTAAAAGATCAAATCATACATAAAATAAAAGAAATGATCATGTTGAATCTGCATACAGGTAAATGTGGGTAAAATAATTCTCTTCATGTTTAACTTCCCTGTAATGGTTTCTGTTTCTGACACTGTCGTTGAGGCGCTTGGAAAAAAGGAAACCGTTGTGTGATCTGGTGGCATCTCCTGTAGATTCTTTCCTGAAATACTCTTTAAATCGTTTCCAATGAGCCACCAAAAGACCAAAAATACCTCTAATTTCCACTAACTTTCTAAAAACATTTACGCAAGCAGCTTCAAACAAACGTAACCATTCAAATAACTTTAGCTTCAGATCAGTGTCATTAAGATACTGTTTTTTCTTTACACATGTAGAACAAAGTGAGAACATGATGTGCACACTGCGTTTGGCATACACTGCTCGTGCAACACATGAACCTGTGTGTGTGTGTGTGTGTGATGGTTTCAAACTCACGTGGTTTCTTGGTGGTGATATTTACAGCGACGCTGAGAGGTCCAGGTCCAGCGCTGTTCTGGGCTCTGACTGAGATCAGATAGACTGTGCTGGCCTTCAAACCGGAGAGCAGAGCTGAGCTGTTGATGACCTTCACTTTGTCTGCTTCACTCCACTGACAGCCCTCCTCCCGAAAGAAAACCTGGACCACACACACGAGGTTACTGCAGGACTCGCGTGCCCCTTCGTCACGTTAATCACCAGCTCATCTCTAAATGTACAGTTACTTCCACAGCGACTGCTCTTACTACACTAATGGATCTTTCTACACCTACAGCACACAGATGTCAATGGACCATCCAGACATTTTGGTGTAGCTCAGACATAAAATCGAGGATTGAAACAACGTTGACGCCTCCTGTCAGATCTGTCCTAAAGAAATCCCCGTCTTTAAATCCCAGATGATTCTGCATGAGAGGAAGGAAACGCAGCAGTAGGAGGGAAGGGATTGGGAGATCCACAGAATCTGTGTTTGTGGGGAGATCGCTTCCAAGCCCAGTGTGCGATGCGGACGTCAGGCGGGAACACGGCGAACAGATGGCTCCAGAGCAGGTACTTATTCATTTGGCTGCACGCTGCCTCTCAGGGAGGACGCTGGTGAAAGGCAGATTAGCCACGCCGC
This sequence comes from Telmatherina bonti, assembly GCF_933228915.1. NCBI lineage: Eukaryota > Metazoa > Chordata > Actinopteri > Atheriniformes > Telmatherinidae > Telmatherina > Telmatherina bonti. The sequence continues at coordinate 4,620,808 of NC_136624.1, forward strand.
CTGGACTTACTCATAACAGATTCACCAACAGAGTTTCTTTCTTTGTTTTTTTTCCAGCTGTGGTTTCATCATAACCGTCTCAGAAACGATGCTAACGCACCAGAGAAGAAGATGTTTACTGCTGACATCCCACATCTGGCCCAGAAAGGAGCGTTTAGGAAGACTTCAGCGGTTCGCTGGAATCTTCATCTGAAAAACACTGCAGACTCATCAGCATCCTGAATATGTCACATTTTCATCAAACCACTTCTCATTTCATCTATTTTATCTCTTTACTGTATATTCTATTTTATTTATTCATTTATTCACTCTCATTATTGTGTTTTGACTTATTTATTCAAATTTCTATTAATCTTTTGTATTTATTTATTTGGTATCAAATTGAAATTTATTTTCTTTTCCTCTATACTGTTACTTTTCTGATTTTTTTCCCTACATTTGTTGTTTTTATGAGAAGTTGTAAATTCAGGTGTTAAGGGGTTAAAACATCTTCTGGCTTTGCTGATGTCCAACCAGAAGGTCTGGTAAAAGAGATTACATCTGGATCCTTTTAAATCTCCAGTAGCTCAGAGACGTGTTCCTCTGGGTGAAGTGGTTCCTCGTCCTCATAGTAGTCTATACATTCTGTCATCATGAACAATAAGGAATATAGTTAGACCCCTCAGTTTACTGCATGTTCCAGTAAAACGCTTAT